>NW_027411755.1:204676015-204740930 GCF_047663935.1 Musca autumnalis
TATTTGTGAAGCTCAACGATAATGTTCCAACCAAGAACTGCAAAAACCAACCAAACTAAAGTGTTGAAGGAGGAGACAGACAAAAAACAACACAACCGAAACCAGCAACCAGTAAATCTCAGTACATATTTCAGTCAGAGTCTGGGTAATGGGGGAATTGTGAGGCAGCTAAGTAAGAACAGCAGAAAAAAAAAAACAAAAAAAAACAAACAACTACTCGCCCTCAACATGCGTGGCAGTAATGTGTTATACTCCAGAGTCAGGATAAGTTGAAACGGGGATTGTGTGTCTGTTACAAAGTCGAACAGTGGCACTCAGAATTTTTAAAGTGTTTAAAGTATTAAAGTTTATGAAAATCCAAAGATCTTAGGGTTTTCCCATCACCAGTTCCTTCATCGATTAAAAAATGTTATTTACCGGTAGCAGATGTATAAATGTTGCGTTCGTTCCTCATCGAATTTTTTGGTTGCTGGCCTATAAACAACGTCCTCTGGCCTGTGATTCAATCAACGATACTATAGATAAAGATACAACTTCTAAAATTCTACCCGTCATTTATCGACAACAGCCATTCCGTCGAGTTGGATGAGCGTCGAGTCGATTACTTACTTTTGTCATCGGCTATAACAACAATACTTTCGAAAGAACGCAGACAATCTGGACATCAGTAGTGCGATTCTCTATTTTTCCTTACCGACAAAAATCGGTGACCTTGAGAAGCAAAATGTTGAATAAAAAGTTGCGTTATACCAAAACGTGGACAGATCTAGCCCATCATCGAACCTGACCTGCCCACAAATAAAAGACGCATGTTCCCAAAATTTCAGCGTAATATCTCCATTTTTGTGGATATCATTCACATTATTACCACAGACGGACATGCATAGATCGACACAAATTTTTTTAGTGCCGAAATTTCCTATGATCTCTTAAAACTCGAAGTGCCAAAGTGGATCCAATTTGGGCGGAAAATGTCGCTAAAATCCTCAGAACACCTTAAATCCATACCGTTAAATGGGGGCTATACCAAAAATCTTGAAAGTTTTCAGTGGAGAAATTTCTTGGCCATCGGGAACCTCAAAATTCAAATTTCAGCTACTTCTGTTAAAATACCTTAAATCGGTTGGTACTACTATATGGCGACTATAGTTCATAGTTCCAAGAAGGGCCACAATAGAATTAAGTTTCAATTCACACAGGCTGAGGTTATATCTCGTCGGCAATTTCGACTGATACTTTTTTACTTGTGTTTAAAGCTTTGGACCATCGTAATAGAAAATTTAATGTAGGCGGTACATTAAGTAGATGACCGATATAGTTATTTTCTTCGAGAGTTATCTTGTGGAGGAGATTCTCGAATGAGTGAACCGATATGACCCATCGTCGAACTTAAACTAAGTTTGGTTAAAATAACGAAATTTGGATCCAATCGGTTACTCCGTTCAAGAGTTATCGTGAACTCCAACAAGTCAGACAGGCAGAAATGTCATGATTAACGTGGATACCTACCTCCCGGTCTAACCCCACGGTGTTTTCACAACACGGACTGGTTATAAAGCGACCAATAAGCGCCCGTTGCACCGTAGTGAGGTACCAATTGCGTTCAATTGTTTGACCCTGTTCACCACCTTGGTTTGGTGCAGAACCCATCTAAAATTCCTGTATTTCTATGGCTCAGACAGCCGGTTGCACTGCAACTCCGCATTCAAGCCGAAGTCTCTACCCGCGATTTGGGTACCACAACCACTACGATACTCCCATAAGGGGGCCGACACCAACTACCAGTCTAGATCAAAAGATCTAGGGTCAACTGGCACCCGTGGTCCCAGAATGTCTCTGATACGACCTCATAACCATGAAGACTACTACCAGTTGGTCCCCAAACGGAGCCGGGTCTGGTGGCCTACAAGTCAGACAGGCAGATGGACAGGGCTGAAACGACTCCAAATTGTCTGAAACGGATTTCGTCCAAACATAGTTATCGTCTAAAACCATTAATTCTAATAGCCACATACTTATCATATCAATGTTGTTATTATATCACCTTTGTCCACCATACAAATAACTATGGAAATAAATACCAGTCAGGGGGCACGGGTTAACGTTAACCGATCGCCATAAAATTTCATATTTAGGGTAAGGGTTTACTACAGTTTTCGTGTCATTTTCTTAGGAAGTACGAACTTGCCAAAAAGGCTGAGGGTATAAAACATTTTTGGTAACGCAATCCACTGTATTTCACAAACTCCCGAAGGAACTACCATGTGAGTATACACGAAAGCATACAACATTCATATGGATATCCTTCTTAGTCATATTTTCTTCATGACCCTTTTTTTGGGGGAAATATAAGCTCCCACACTAAAACACACATTCATTCGCCAACATATGCTACAGACAGCGTATACCTGCAATGGAAGAGCATAAAATCACCATGGAGTTTAAGATACGCAGAAAGGAAAGCACAATGAAAAAAAAGTTTCACAAAAACAACGTCAAAATATGTTTTGTTCATTTGTGCAATTAGAATGCGTGTTAAGTGCTGCAGAAAATAGAAAGAAATGTGCACAAACAAAACGTTTTTTCATAAAAAAATGAATGACTACACAAACATACAAAACAATAAGTTAGCAGTAAATTTTTACCCATTTGTAAATGCAGCTAATGTGACAAAGTCCACGATTTAAATTGGTGCATGTTCTATCTTAATTTTAATTTATGAAATCTAGAATAAATGTATCGGTTACAGCACCGATTTATTGTAAACGGGGAAATCCTATAGATTCAAATGCTGCGTTAAGACTCTGACAGACATATGTGGTGCTCACAGCACGGAAATAAAAGACAGAGTTTAGTTTTAGATTTCAAAAAGAACCAAAAAATCTTACTACGTATAACACACTTGCATTCCAGCTAAAATACTCATTACAAAACCTCCATTAACACATTATTTTAACACAACAGGCATAGAAGATCAAACATCAAAGAACATACCTTCACAAAAAATTCACCTATTAGACTTCGAGGTTGACGCTTTTTTAATTCCAACCAAATCGGAACCTGTCGCTTAGATCGCTATATGCTAGGAACGATCAGTGAATGTAACAAAATTCTACAATGAAGGAACAGTCTAATCACAATAACATGGGAGCAACGAGGCCTAGGCTAGGTGCCTAGGTCTCTGGAGATGGCAACATATTTATGTGGTGTGTGAGTTGAGATTCCCCACTACCCTACCCAAATTGCGGTACCAGAAAAGGAATTTACGAGTGGATCTCAAACCCACTTATATGAAGGAAAAAAAACCTTGAAAAATGTTTAACTATGTTGCAGAGTAAGTCATTAATGCACGGAAATCGAGGAACGGCACATCAAGGAATGATCTCGCCACAGCTTTGGCTCCTTTTCATTTACGAAATCCTATGTAAACTTGGCCATATGGCACAGTGGATCCACCCATTGGCCAAAAATAAAAAATTAATGTCAAAATTTTGGTACAACATCTGGCAACTCTGACAGCTATGACATGGACCTCTTTAAAAATATATTACTTTTTGTTTCATTTGAACGCGATCTTTTTAAGAATAGCTTCAAAAGTCGGAACATTTGACTAATATTTTTTGTTGTGAGTACAACCTAAATTTTAAGTGCAATTAAATATATTCAAAATAGCGCGAAACTAATAGGTATAGCAAAATATTATAGTGGGTTTTGAAGTATGAGGTAATAGCTTAGATTTCATTAAAAAATAGTGTTTTAGCGCGTTGTGGAATTTTAGTTAGCTGCATATTTTCTTAGTGTATTTTGTAATGCCAATTCGATCTTATATTTAAATTTGACCTAAGGTTTTAGTCGTGATGCCCACCAGTGCCCACCTCGGGAATAATTTTCCAATGTAGGTCATAGGTTTAAGATTATTCAGTATTAAAATCAGCTGCCATCTAGTGCCAGACTACAAATGGTGGGTCGCAGAATAAGGCTGCCCTAGAATATTGTTTCTATGGATATATTAGGGTATAACTCTGTTATCTGACCTCGTATAAGAACATAATTGGCATCAATGTAAAGGTCAAGAATTCTTCTTCCATATATGACTTACGTGACTTCGAGGAAAAACGCTATAAGATCTTATTAAAAATTTTACCAATTTTCAGACAATAATGTTGGTTTTTTTAATCCGCTAAATTTGTTGGATTTTATGTTGTTTTGAAGATTGTTTTGTTTCCCCAACCCTTTTATTTGCATCATACGATAATCCCGACCTTTGTTCATGTAATTTTGTATTAACAGCCGAAAACACTTCTTACCGTATGCCCCCTCTAGAGGGGAAAGGGGGTGAATGTTACGCTCGTGGTTTCTTAAAACACTCTTCGCAGCAGCACAAAGCTGTAACCGGCGCATTGGCTTGATTTTTACACTCTAAATATTTTTGGCCACTTTCTCCATACAAGTGTATCCACTGTGCATGGGGATTAAGGTGGTAATACTCGTCTCTGCTTTGTTTTCGTCCGTGCTGGGTGACATAAAACGGAGCCCTGTGGATCAGTGGATACTTGGACCACAAGTGGTGGCCTAAAATCTTGGGGTAGTTGGCCGTCGGCGAACAAAGCGGCCGTAAATTTAGTGGTGGGTGGAAAAATGTGGTAAGATCAGTCAAATAGAAGGTGAGACTTTCACAAATGACACCAGTGAAGGTACCTGGCGCCAAGATTGTACACTTATCGGCATACCTTACGATCTCAATGCCCTGTTTGACTCTATGGGGCTTGTTCCAGAATTCCCCGTATGACTGCCGTGCATATATAATTGATAATCCAATGTTTCAAACTTGATTGGAGGGTTATCTGCTCGATGTCCTCAAATAGTGCAGAGTGCTTGACACTATCAAAGGCTTTTGATAAGTCAAGCGGCACCATCACCGTACTATCACACGGCCTGCTCTGGTTGAGTGCGCTACTAATATGGCTTACAGCGCTGTTGTCGTCCTATGATGCTTACGGAACCCGGCAAAAGCGAAATCGGTATATGAGATTCACCTTTGCTGGCATCCTTGCCTGCCTTCAGTAGCGCATTTTCCAGACTTCGGGAACGAAGTGGGTGGATAGCGACAAGTTGAGAATTTTAGTGGGGTACTCGACTCTCGCCACATCTACCTATTTCAGAGTTACGATGGAGATTCCATCAGGTTCCAAGTCTTCGGCACTGTAAATTGTGGTGGTTCATCATCGGCAAAAGGATATCTAATGTGACGAAGTACTCTTCTCTTCGCCCTGTCACGACCAGGGCACTCTACTCACTGTCTAGACTGAGATCCTATCTTCTTTTAAGGGTCCGAGAGTGACTTAACCGTTGCCACAATTTAACCACTTGTTCCGCTAATGCTCACCGTTAACTTCCAGTGTCAGCTCCCATACTCTTGGGTCACTGGGATTGGCAATCCCGTCGGCTCTGCTGGGTAGTTTGGTTTCACTTCGGGTACTCGACCAGCAGGTATATAGCGAGCATATGCAACAGTGACGATGTTTCGGAACGTCTGTTATACTCTCCGCTAATTCTGGTAGGGACGTCCCCTTTGACCGTGTAAAAAGTGTTGAGCCAACACTAGTCGTTTCCGAGTACCGAATGCCCCCAGTCCCCAAAAACCAGACAGTTATGATCTTTCAAAAGCGGGCTTATATTGGGCATATAACCTGGAGTACATGTATACATAAATCGGCGAGATGTATACGTTCATCAACTCTACCTAGGTAGTTCATCACCTGACTGCTACCACCATACATTCCATGTAGGGGTCATTAGATCGAGGCTCACGCAAGATAGGTCGGTATTGAACAGACTGATGCAAAAGGAAAGCTAATACCCCACCTCCACTTGTGGCACTTTCCTTCCTTAGTATGTTGTAACCATCACAACGCTATAAGTTGCAGTTGTTGTTGAGTTTCATTTCCTGTACCGCCGCGACCTTTATATTCCTCCGTCTCATGAAATCCATTATATCCTCGATCTTACATGGGAGTCCATTGCAATTAAATTGCAAAAATTGTGAATTTTCAGGGATTAGAACAACAACGGATGCATGATATTACTGTCATACAGGAAATACGATGGATTGGGTAAGGCGTCAGAACAGCACCTAAAGGCGACGCACTGTATTATAGCTGCTGACTCTGACCACCGCCCTATTGCACCATACTTACGTACCCGAGTAAACGTAGCAGACACAACACGGAAGTTGGACATTGGTAAGCTGCAATCACAACAAATAACCACAGCATATTCCACTCAACTGGCTCATTTGCTTAATCAAAGCCCTCCTCGAGAAAACGAGACGTACAGGAGCCAGAATGTAGTCCGAAATTTCTACCAAAAAGTGAAACATCAGACTGATGGCTTTGGTGCAGTCACATCCTCATTTAGAGACCAGCAAGGTAATTTGGTAACTGATACAGATAGTGTGTTCAGGATATGTAAAGAGTAGCTATCCAATAGTACCGAAGAAGAAGATACTACAGATCCAATCTATGAAGATGGTATTGAATATATACCGCCCGGCCAAGATGAGGTAAACCGACTGAAAAATAACAAAGCAGCATAGTAGATGGCATACCAACCGAGATGTTCGGAGTCGAAAAATCGGAGTCGACACACTAATGAGGCGCACGCACGCATCAGCTAGTTATCTCCATCTGGCAGGAAGATGCGTACCCGACGTTTGCAACCTGAGCATCCTGTGTCCCGTCCACAAGAAGGGGGATAAGACTGTGTGCATAAACTACAGGCGCATACGCATAATATATAGTCTGGGATATTGTATGGGCGACTAAGGCCTATGGTCAATGATATAATTGGATCATACCAATGCGGCTTCAGACCTGGCAAGTCCACCATTGACCAGATATTTACCCTGCGGCAAATCCTGGAGAAGACCCAAGAGATGCAGATATACACCTTCCACCTTTTTGTCAATTACGTGCAAAGGAATGAATGAATGTATAAAATTTGGTATCCCCGCAAGGCTTTGTAAAACGACTTTAAATGACACTCGATCCTCAGTTAAAATCCACTACGAACAGTTTTTTACCAAACGAGGTTTCAGACAACTAGACAGCCTTTCGTGTGATCTCATCAACATCTTGATTGAAAAGGTTATACGAGAGACAAAAGTTGAAAGAATTTTCAATCTACACCAATAGCGGCTATAGACCTGGACAACCCGCTGCGCTCAAAGGTATTCCAAACCATGTCTGAAGTTAGTATCCCCGCAATTATCATTCGGCTTTTGTAAAATGGCTTTAACTGATACGAGATCCTCTGTTAAAATTGGAAAGAATCTCTCCGAAGAGTTTTGTACCAAAAGAGTTTTCCGGCAAGGAAACAGCCTTTCGTGTGATCTCTTCAACATCCTGCTGGAAAAGGTTATACGAGAGGCAAACGTCAAAAGAAGTGGCACAATCTACGCCAATAGTCACATGTTACTTTCTTATGGTGATGATATAGACATCATGGGAGATCAGTGAAAGAAGTAACTGATATCTTTGTGAAGGTCGAAGGAGAATCTGCTAAAGTGGGTCTGGCGGTAAACGGTGAGAAGACAAAGTTAAGGGTGTCGACGCGCAATGCGTCCATTGAGCTCGGACCAACTGTGGAAGTTGGTTCCTATAATTTTGAGGTAGTAAAAGACTTCGTCTACCTCGGCAACTCCGTAAACACAACAAACAACATCAGTTGTGAAATAAAAAGAAGAATTGTATTGGCCAACAGATGCTACTTTGGTTTAAGTAAGCAGTTTAAAAGCAAAGCCACATCTGGTAAAACAAAAATAACGCTCTACAAAACACTGATACTACCCGTACTGATGTATGGCTCCGAAGCCTGGGTACTTGCGCAAGCAGACATGGTATTGCTTGCTGTGTTTGAAAGAAAAAATTCTTCGAAAGATCTATGGACCGATCTGCGTTGACGGTGAATATCGACGTCGCATGAACCACGAGCTGTATCTGCTATATAACGACATCAATATAGTTAAACGTATCGCGTTGGCTAGGCCATATCATAAGAATGAGCGAAGATGAACCCGCCAAAAAGGCGTATAAATACGGACCGCTTGGCGTTGCACGCAGAATTGGCAAACCAAGGAATAGATGGCGCAAACAAGTGGATGAAGAGATAAAAAGGAGCGGCATTCCAGAGTACGAAGTATTATAGAGAGAAATGGAGATCTTTTCTTAGTTCGGCCTATGGAACAAATGTTCTGTAATGCGCCAGCTAAGTAAGTAAGTAAGCGCACCGTGCATGACATTGCTTTATAAGGAGGCGATACAGTCAGTTCATTGTACCAATTTTTGAGATATAAAAGTTCAATTATATCCCAAAAACGGCAAAACTACGAAAATATCATAAAGGTTAATCTTGTAGAGAATTATCACTGTTACAATATTTTGTTTAGTCCTTTTTCCATAAAACTTGCGGTTTCCAAGCAACCTAAAAATTTGAACTTTTTATTTAAAAAGTCCTCCGGCGATTTTCTTTGTTTTTTTTTAATTTTTTTCATCTATGAACATTGTAGTTTCAGAATCCCCAAAAACTTTCCAGATATAAGCACCTTTCATTTAAAGTTAGTTCATTAGCTGATGGCCATTGCAGCCAATGCTATTTCCTTTCTTATTAACATTGTATTTACTACAGTGTTATTATTATAATAAATAAATAAAGTTAGTTCAGGCGCACCGTAAATACCATCTTTATAATGTACGTATTGCAGCTTACATTGTAACCATACCTATAACCCTAACTCCAAACGAAAAAAATGTGAACTATTCTTACAAAATATTAAAACCTATAATTTTCTAGTCTTATGTCAGTTATATTTTCCAATCAATATTGACAGTAATCGTTTAATGCCTTAATAGCTGGCGTCAAAAACATGATTATCCTTACTGATACGTCATTGTAGCTGTGGAGAAGTGTTATCCCTGTCAAGTTATTCATGTTTGCCCTTAGGTAACAGCAATCAAGATGTAAAATCTAAAGTGTGCTTAAGACTGAGAATGAGGAAAACAGGCAAACATGTGAAAAACAATATCCCTCAATATCATACTCGTAGTATTTTTTTATGCCTTCATATTACCTAGGAGGATATGATAGACTATTGATATGTGGCGTGTAGAACGTTTCATAAAAATGTAAGTGGCAGTAAAGATCAAATGGAATATAAGTTGGTAATCATCGTTTTTTTACGAAATTAGTTTCCTTTGTAATAAAGCAATAACAAAGCAGCTACGTTAGTTGTCACGAACCCTTACCAGTGTAACTGCTTCCATCTTATCCAACAACTTGATGATGGCATTTACAAATGTTATAATTAACGTAAATGGAATTCGTTTAATAAACATTTTACAATTTTTAATATCATCGACAGGTGTCGGGTTTTTTTGCTTCTTCTTTAAAATTCATTTCCAAATTATTTCACATTCCACCCAGCAGAAAACAAAAAGAAGGCCGTTCAACACTTTTTGGCCAAAGTAAGCGAAAACTCGCCCAAAAAATCCCAAAATAAATGCATATTCCTGTTATTTAGCGTTTTTCTCTTTCTTTAATTTCAGTAAAGGGTGTATCGCAGATTAGAGGCGATAAGAATTGACTCAATGATTCCACCAAAAAAGGGGGGTTGGCTCGTGAAGAAAAGTAAAAAATGTTCCCGAATATGTAAACCCAACCCACAAATAACAGATCTTCCGCTATTGATACTGAGAGAATTCTTTGGCAAACAACAGACTTCTTTAAGGAAAGTAGCCCCGGCATCATACCTCATAAGGTAGAAACCCCATATACACACATCGAAAAAGACCAGAAAACCAAAGATAGATGGACACAGGGATGGGCTGTACACAGGCAACACCCAAAACCTTTCTTTTATTGAGACACATGCTACACAAAGTGTAATGATGACGACCAGCGAAGAAGATTGAAAAGTGCAGATACAGAAAACTGTTACCAAAAGAACCAACCAAAAACCAACATTTAAACAAACGACAATAATGCTAAGGATTGTAATACTGCACAGTAGTCAAATGGAAGAAGTAAAAACTATTGAAGGTTGCTTTTAGTTCAAATACAGAACAGAACATGGTGAAAAAAGTTTCAATTCCTCAGCCGAAGTGTCTGAAAACCACAAATTAGCCTACTTTATCCAATAGTACGGAACAATTTTCCTGCTTAATAGGTTATGGCCACTTATTGAGCACAAAACAAAACAAAACAAATAAATAATTAAAAACAAGTAAGAAAAGCGTTAAGTTCGGTCGGGCCGAACTTTTTATACCCACCACCACAAATTTCAGACATTTCGGTGGATTAAACCACAACCTTCAAAATACCTAAAATCGGGAGGTACCGTTATATGGATGCTACAAAAAAACTTGGACCTATCTTAACAATTTTAAGTGGCGAAATTTCGTGGCCACTGGGAACCACATATGTAAAATTTCAGCTAGTTCAAGCAAAAAATGTGGCTAAGATCCCTAAAATACCTTAAATCGGGAGGTATCGTTATATGGGGACTATACCGAACCGTGGACCTATCTTGACAATTTTTAGTGGAGCAATTTCGCGGCCATTGAGAACCTCAAATATAAAATTTCAGCTAGTTTGGGCAAAAAAATGTGGCTAAGATCCATAAAATACCTTAAATCGGGAGGTATCGTTATATGGTGACTATACCGAACCGTGGACCTATCTTGACAATTTTTAGTGGAGCAATTTCGCGGCCATTGGGAACCTCAAATGTAAAATTTCAGCTGGTTTGGGCAACAAATGCGGCTAAGATCCTTAAAATACCTTAAATCGGGAGGTACCGTTATATGGGGGCTATACCAAAACTTGGACCGATATAGCCCATCTTCGAACTTGATCTTCCGACGGCTAAAAAAATGGTATTCCCCAATTTTCAGCGAAATCGGTCAACAAATGCGACCTGTATGTTGCGAACGGACGGACGGACGGACATGCATAAATCGACTCAGAAAGTGATTCTATGTATATCCCTAGAATGAACTATGGGTCTATCTCGCTTCCTTTTGTATGTTACATACAAATGCACATGCTAACACATAATACCCCTTACCACATAGTGGTGTAGGGTATAAAAAGAAGTTACAGTGTTTTATTTATAAATTCACTTACAACTAGAAAATAATTTTTCATGATGGAATCACTCAAATAAAACGCTTGCATTTGAATTAAAAATTGTGACAATGTTAAACGGCAAGCGTTTTATTTGATAGATTCCATCATGAAAAATCATTTTCTAGTTTTATAAAGGTCATTCACGGATAGAAGACGTCATATGCCTCATCGTTAGACAGCGGAATCATATGCAAATGCATATATGGTTAGGATGGATGGTTTTGGGCCCCTAAAGACCTTAGGCCTTGATGTCAAAAGGGACCGTTTGTCAGGCACATACCTTCTAAACCACTAAGAATTTGGGTTTACTCGTTAAAGAATAATAATTGTGAACATATTAAATCCATTCAACCTCACCTTCAAGGTCAAAATCGTCAAGGTCAAATTTCCCTTTTAATTTTTTCTCGGATTTTAGCCTACAGATATCAAATCGATCAAAATTGAAGCAAACAACCAACTAGAAAAATATACCTTAGATTTTAGTAAACAACTTTGGTCAAAATAGCAAATCAAATTCGATTTTTAACCTCATTTCATGGTTCCTGCTCCATAGATACTAAACCGTTCAAAATTCAAGAAAACAATGGTCCACAATAATGTAGCAAAGATTTCAGCAAACAACATTCTGGTCTATGACCGGCTCTTAAATGTGAAAATAGCCAACAACTTTTGAAAATATTCCATTTTTATACTTTTTTCTCCGATTCCGGTCCACAGATTCCGAACCGCCCAAAAATTAAGCATACTGTCAACTACAAAAACGTACCTAAGATTTCAATAAACAACTTTCTAGAACATAAAAACAAATTCTAGGAACGGTTCTACAAACTGGAATTCACAAAAAATTAAATTATTTTTAACGTTTCCCCCAGCTCAGTAGTGCGATTCTGTAACTCCTTAACGACAGAATTAACGACGAATGTCGGTAGTTAACGATAATTTTCGGTAAGTGCTATTCTGTATACCAATTTTAACAATTTTTGTCGGTAAATTTTGTCGTTAATTACCGAAAATTATTGTTAAGTTAACAACCAAAAAAAGTTGTTGTTAAGTCTTAACGACAGTACTTTATCGCAATATTTTGTTGATTTCTTTTAAAAACGGCGTTTTTATATGAGCATATGTTATGTTAATGAGGAGTGTACACAAGGTAAATTCTGCCTTATTGAGAAAAATCTTTTTAAAGCGTTTAATAAGGGTAAACTATGTATGATAACATGGGTCAGCTTGGCCACTGTTGTGCTTTCGCCAGCGCCGATTTTATTGAATCTGCATAAAGATCATCAAAGTTCTCTTTGATCTTCGATTAACTCATAAATTTCCTTTAGACCACCTTCATGTAGCATCAATTAAATCGGCGCTGGCGAAGGCGCAACAGTGGCGAAGCTGCCCCATGCTATCCTACATATGAAGACTACGCTAACCTTTGTTTTACTTACTAACGAGGGAAAACGTTATCTAATGCTTCAAAAGAACTCAAGTGTGGTACTGCTATGTAAGACCTATACCAATGTCCGCAACACTATCTTTCTAGGAGGCTTTCGTTGGCTTTAATTTAGCATTGAGGCCAACACGTGAATAGTATTACTATAACCTACTTTGTTCTGTGATAATCTTATAGATTTTAACTCAGCATCACTAACAATCAGAATGCTAAAAATGGCGTATAAGCTTGGATTTTCGAACTTTTCATACTCTCCGCTATGAGAAATTTTCATTTAATGTGGGCGTGAATTGAATATGTGAATATATAAACTCAAATGGATCCACGATCACTGAAGCTGCTTAAGTCATGTCAAATATCAAAGCTGAATTTCCATACAGAGCGCCACAACCCAAAATATGATCCCAACTTTTAATTAAAAAAATACAACTGCGACTTTAAAAAATATTAATGATGGTTTTATCACTTTTATTACTTTTAAATCACACACACACAAAAAACATCTTAAGAAATCCTTCTTTACTGGCATCCGTATTCCTCCAAAAGACACACATTTGAGCCAAATTTCTTCAAAAATCTGAATTGTTTCCTTCTTAAACGCTTCATGTTTTGTATTCGCGACGAAATAATGTTTTCAGCTTCAAAATATATTTTAATTAATATTAAAATATAATATTTGACATTTCCTTCCTATCGATTTTCGTCGGTATGAGTTAACGATTTCTACAATCGTTAACATAAAGTTACAGAATAGCACATTCGTTAACTCAACCGAATATTTTCGTTAACTACCGATGTCGGTTCGTTATTAAAAAAAGTTACAGAATCGCACTACTGGTCTGGAAATAACACATTGTTCAAAACTCAAGGAAATTTGAAAGGTTTGCTATTTACGGACCTGTAGTGGGATTCTGTAACTCATTTTTGCTGTTATCGATAATTGTCGGTAAAATTAAAATGCTTATAATTTCGATAATTAACGAAATTTTTCGGTAAGTTAACGATGAATAAAAAGTAGTCGCTAGCCTCTACCGACACAAACAGTGATACCAACTTTTCTTTATGTTTTTAGTCATAATTTTGCGATTTAATTTTACCGATTTTTGTCGGTAACAGCAAAAATGAGTTACAGAATCCCACTACTGAACGGGAAAGAATGATATAAAATAATCGAATTTTGGGCTTGAAGAACCGTTCCTAGAATCTTTTTATGTTCTAGAAACTTGTTTATTGAAATCTTAGGAACATTTTTGTAGTTGACTGTATCCTTAAGTTTTAGGCGGTTTGGTATCTGTGGACCGGAATCGGAGAAACAAGGATAATAATAATCGAATATTCTCAAAAGTTTTTGGCTATTTTCACATTTAAGAGCCGATCATAGACATTTCCTATGTTCCAGAAAGTGGAAATTTGACCTTCACGATTTTGACCTCGAAGGTGAGGTTGAATGGATTTTATGTGTTCACAACAATTATTCTTTAAGACGAGAGCTACAACTCTTCTTCTACGAGTAAACACAAATTCCTTGTCGTTTAGAAGATATGTGCCTGACAAAATGATTCCTTTTGACATCAAGGCCTCAGGTCTTTGGAGGCCCATAACCGCGAAAATTGAAGCGATAGGAAAAAACGCCGTGACACGTATCTTCTTATTTTTGGTCTTTTATCACGCTGCGGTGTCAGAATATGGTTAATAAACCATGACTCAAAAAATAACACATAGTGTATCCCACCGAAATGGCTGAAATTTGGTATCAAGTCTTCGTCAGGGGTATGAAACTTACACCTGAAATCTGTCCGCATAGGTCCACGTCTTTATATAGCCCCCATAGAACGGTACCTCCCGATTTCCGATATTTTGAAGGTTGTGGCTTCAACATCACACTGAAATGGCTGACATTTTTTATTAAGTCTTCGTTAGGGGTATGAAACTTTACACCTGAAATTTGTCCGCATATATCCACGCCCTTATATAACCCCATTGAACGGTACCTCCCGATTTTCGGTATTTTGAAAGTTGTAGCCCCAATATCTCACCGAAATGACTTAAATTTGGTATTTAGCCTTCGTTGGGGGTATTAAACTTTCTACCTGAAATTTTTCGGTATAGGTCCACGCCTTCATAAAGCCCCCATAGAACGGACCTCCCTATTTTCGGTATTTTGAAGGTTGTGGCTTCAACATCACACTGAAATGGCTGACATTTTTTATTAAGTCTTCGTTAGGGGTATGAAACTTTACACCTGAAATTTGTCCGCATATGTCCACGCTCTTATATAACCCCATTGAACGGTACCTCCCGATTTTCGGTATTTTGAAAGTTGTAGCCCCAATATCTCACCGAAATGACTTAAATTTGGTATTTAGCCTTCGTTAGGGGTATTAAACTTTCTACCTGAAATTTTTCGGTATAGGTCCACGCCTTCATACAGCCCCCATAGAACGGCACCTCCCAATTTTCGGTATTTTGAAGGTTGTGGCCTCAATATCTCACCAAAATGACTCGTTTGCGGTACAAAACTTTACAACTGAAATTTGTCGGTATAAGTCACGTCTTCTTATAGCCCCCATAGAACGGTACCTCCGGATTTCTGGTATTTTGAAGGTTTTGGCCTCAATATCCCTTCGAAATGGCCAAAATTTGGTATTAAGTATTCCTTGGGGGGTATAAAACATTCCACCTGAAATTTGTCGGTATAGGTCCACGTCTTCATATAGCTCCCATAGAACGATACCTCCCGATTTCCGGTAGTTTGAAGGTTGTGGCCTCAATATCCCGCCAAAATGGCTGAAATTTGGTATTATGTATTCCTTGGGAGTATAAAACTTTTCATCCGAAATTTGTCGGTATAGGTACACGTCTTCATATAGCCCTCATAGAACGGTACCTCCCGATTTCCGGTATTTTGAAGATTTTGGCCTCAATATACCGCCGAAAGGGCTGAAATTTTGTATCAAGTCTTCCCTGGGGGTAAACAACTTTCCACCTAAAATTTGTCGATTTAAGTTCAAGCCTTCATATAGCCCCCATAGAACGATTCCTCGCGATTTTCGGTATTTTAAAGGTTGTGACTGTGGTTATTCATTTCTCTATTTTATAGACTTGTCTGAAGAGACTTTTAAACAGAAAAATTTTACACACAAACTTTTTTGTACCTATTATTGAAATATTTGTTGCATAAGAAAATATGTAAAATGCATAAATATGTAAATGCATATTATTTTTTGCATATGCAAAATTTATGCATTTTGCATATGTCATATGTTTCGACTGGAATTTAATCAGAAGCCAAAAATATGCCCAGTCCCAAAATTTGACATGAATCGGACCCTAAATAGGGGTTGCGTAAAATTCCTCATACGGATCTTCTGTGTATGGAAAACCTTATAAGGGGTTTTTGTGGATAGAATATCTCATAAAGGTCTCCTAGGGATAAAAGACCTCATAAAGGTCTTCTAGGAATCTTCTGTGTATAGAAGATCTAATACAGGTCTCATCGGGATAGAAGACTTCATATAGAAATTCTGAGGATAAAAGGCCTGATTACCTCATAAACGTTGTCTATGGAAGTCGTCAGAGGACAGAAGGACCCATAAAGGTATTCTATGGAAAGAAGACCTAGGACGATTTGTTTATGGATAGAACACCTTATAAGGATGTTCTGTTGTTAGAATACCTTATAAAGGTCTTCCAGGGATAGAAGACCTCATAAGGGTCTTCCGTGGATAAAAGACCTCATAAGCGTCTTGTTTGAGTAGAAGACCTCTATTAATAGAATGCACTCATAAAGGTATGCTATGTAGATCGTCTGTGGATACAAGCAAGGAGAAAAAAATATGTTTGATCCAACAATATTCCAAGAGCAAAATATGTATTGTTAACATATTGTTGGATTCCTTATGTAGTATTGTGAATCCAACAATCGTTTTTGTTAAATCCAAAAATAGTTTGTGTCAACTGAACAATGTTTCTCTCTTTTTTTTTTGAAAATATTTTTCTCTTCTCTCGCTATTCGATGCCGTGTTGAAAAAATTTTGGTGAGTTGTGGTGTTTGTATGACATGCTGCCTTTATCTTTGTTTTTGTGTGTATGTATACCAACAATGAGACTCTTGTTTTTATTTGTTTCAGTTTTGTTTCATTCTTCTTCTTTATTTCATTCTCCTTTCCTTTTCATGTTTGTTATGGTGTTTAATTATTCCTTATGCTGTGGTGGCTGCTTGTGGCTTTTTGTTTGTCTTTGTTGTCAGCTAAAGTAGCAAACCATGTATTGCGTTCATCAATGCTCGCAATATTATACGCTATATTTATATCAAAGTTGTGTGGAAAGTGTATATGAGAAGTATATACACTCAAATCAAAAAATTTAGTATCTGGTTTTCAGGCCTGACAATATGTTTTGTAAAAAATTTAAATTATGATTGTTCCTACAATCGGTATTGTTAACGATTTTTACAATATTGCGGAAATTCGAAAGTTGTTTTTGTTTTCTATGTTCGGAACAAAAGATATTGTATTTTTGGATTTGGATTACAATGTATGTACAAAACAAACACATTTTTGGAACCAAAATAGACATTTTTGTTCCAACAAAACCGAAAAATATTTTTTCTCTGCGTGTATGGATAGAAGACGTCTATGGCTAAAAGATATTACAAAGGTCTTCATAAAGGTTTCCTATATAGAAGACCTCACAAAGGTATTATATAGATGAAACACATCATTAATTTTTTCTATGAATGGAAAATTTAATAACCCAGCAAAAAATATCATTACCAAATAATGGGTTTTTATAGTATTTTTGGTAGTCGTGACTACTTACAAAACTCCCTACGCAACCATTATTTTAACAAGGGCATGTCGCACTTAATAACTACTTATTCTGTAACTACTAGAATAACAAATTATTCCATGTTCCCTAGAAGTTGAAAAATAAATTAAAAAAAATATGTTATATTTTTAGAACAGTTGAGGTAAAATTTGTTTACAATTTCAAAACATTTCATATTTTTATTTTATTTCATTTTGCTCTATGCTGGATTTGATCACTCGAACTTTAGATTTGTAGCCGAAAACACAACACACGTGTATTAACATTAAGAGTTGCTTGAACGCTTACATGTGCACCACCATCTGTTCTTTATATTGTCAACAAAAAAATCGAGAGCCGACGGTGAGCGTTGAACACACAACCCTAAGATTTCTAACCGATTTCTAGTCTGTGTCACCGTATTCATTACTTAGTTAGTAGAGAAGTAATTAATTTTATCTTGTTACATTACATTGTAAAGGGTTAGTCATTAACGAATCCGGGAAAGTTAATAACTTACTTTAAAGACCTTAAACACTGTGCAACCTACCGTTATTAATGTGTCCTAAAATTGTGCAGTTCTTCCCAATTGTTGCTTTTCTTTTGTTGTGCCCATGGCCGAAGAAATTTTCGATTACGAAACGCAATGCAATTGCTAACCAAAAAACGGCAGCAGCAACAACTGCAACAACAATTGCAACAAAACGAACACAAAAAGCAATTAATAATAATTAATGTTTTATCTCATTTGTTGCTGTTGCCATTGAAGTTGTTGCATGATTCTGTTATTGGATGATTCTCTTCGACCTGGTTAGCCACAGCAACAACAACAACAGCAGCATCCGATATTTGGTATTCTACTTGTTCTGACACATAAATGGATGTAGGACCGCGAATACTGGGGAATTATTATTACTGTTGCATTTGGTTGGCTGCTCTGTCCATCGGATGTTGGTCGGTATTCCAGCTGATATTAATGTTCTTTTATGTTGTTGGCTCGTTCGTTTGGATTCGCATGTATTTACAAAATGCTCAAATTAAACATTGGCCACAACACTCAGAAATTGATGGCACTTGAGAGGAGATGCAGCATCATTACAAAGAAGTTGGAATCCAAAGGAAAACATCGAAGACCAAAGGAATTGCTTTCAGTCTATAAAATGCCCAAAAATGCTACTGAAGACAAAAACAATAAATGAAACAAACACACTGGAAAAATTCTGACTGTAACAACCGCAGAACAACAACAACAACAACTAATTGACCCACCAACTGGCAATGTTTCAGCAGCCATATCGCCTCTCGCTCACTGCCTGTTCAATATAAATGTAATAAAAATGCGAGAGATTTTTATGTTTCTTCAACTGTTTCAGTTTCAGGAAACTCCAACAGAAAAAATGAATAAAAAATTCTCGGATGTTTTTTTTTCTTTTATTATTTATTTAAACATTTATGTTGCAACATCGGCTTTGATGGGCTGGTTGTTGTGCAGTTGTTGTGGTTATTGTGGAGCACAGTGGTTCACTAAGTATGCCTATACAAGAGGATACTGCATACATTCAGGGTATTTATAATTTATCCATATATACAAACTCTTTGGTACTCCATCAAATGTTCTCAAAAAAAAAAATTTCAATACCAAGATTCAAATTAGCGACTATGTAGAATATATTTTCTATAATTCTACACGAAACCACCGTACCCTGCTTTTCCAATAAACCAAATGAAGAAGTTTTGCCCGTTAACACAAAATGACGCTTCGGCTAAAGGATGCAAAAGGATGAAAGAGAGGTATAATAAATTGAAATAACTTCAAGGCAACAAACTAAGTCCTCGAAGTAAGTTTTAACGCTCTTAAGATGTGTTTAACGTTTATATTGATGTTATTTTTTATGACTTTTTATACACTCCAAAGTTGACTTAATTGATAATTGGATTTTTTAGTTACTGTTGTTGTTGTTTTTCGTCTTCATAACGTTGTTGTATTTAAATATTTTACAGAATGTAGCACCAATGATAGGGAATTTATGTTTAGTCCATCATCGAATTTGTAACGAGAAGGACAAATGAATGACAATGTTAACATATCTTCCGTTAAATATATCCCTGAAGGGACGAGTGAGACTTCTCTCATATCAATGAGTGCACCCCGATTCATATTGCCGATTCCGAACGGTGTGTCTTAAGACACCACTTGTAGAGAAGTTTTACATGGCTGAAATACTCAGGAAATGTCGCCAAAATTTTTGAGGGGTATTTGAAAATTTGAAGTTGTCTGGTCTGGCAATCGAACCGCAAACCATCAGCGTGCAAGGCGGGTGTTCCTACCATTGCACCACGGTGGCACCGTGTATATTATGGTCAAAATCAAAGACGGTTTGCGTAAGAGATAATCGATTATTATGGCTCCTTGTCATCAAAAATCCCTCGGCGCATAGTGTTGTCGCAGTGGACAAAAATCGAAAAATGTGATGTAAACTTTTATATATGTTTACCAAAGAAAATGTTGTAGCGGTGAAAATTCTCTACAATATTTTCTTTAGTCCCATTTTAGTCCCAACACTAAAAATGTGAACTTAGACAGCGATTTATTTGAAAATCCCTCCGGCGATTTTTTCTTGTTTTTGGATTTTTCTCACCTATGAACATTGCAGTTTCAGAATCCGCATTGTCCAATGCATTGTCCCAATTTGAACTTCTATATCTCAAAAATGTCCCGTTACGATAGGACTTGCGGTTTCCAAGAAAACTCGTGTAAACCTAAAAAAACCCTAAACATGTGAACTTTGAGCGCGATTTATTTGAAAATCCCTCCAGTTTCAGAATCCGCATTGTCCAATGCATTGTCCCAATTTGAACTTCTATATCTCAAAAATGTCCCGTTACGATAGGACTTGCGGTTTCCAAGAAAACTCGTGTAAACCTAAAAAAACCCTAAACATGTGAACTTTGAGCGCGATTTATTTGAAAATCCCTCCGGCGTTTTTTTTTGTTTTTTTTTATTTTTCTCATTTATGAACATTGCAGTTTCAGAATCCGCAAAAACTTCCTAGGTGTAAGCACCTTTCATTTAAAGTTAATTAAGGAGCACCATGTGCATCAGATACGTCGAATCTGAAAGAATTTTGTTGATATGTGCATCCACAATGAAGTTATAGCTCTTTATATATGACAAAAATTTCCCAGGTCATCTAAAGCGATAATCATATGAAAATTAGACGACCTTTTAAATAACTATTTCCGAAAATTTTGTTGATAATATTTGAAGATTTGGATGGGTGTTTAATGGGTGGGCTATATATATGAACATTTTAGTACAATAAGTTGGCATCAACTGGACATGAGCAAAGTACCGTTATCAAGAATTAAAAATTTAAATTTGATAAAACAAGTAAAAAATGATATACCCTCAGCATATGTGAATTGAAACTTTCATCTACGGACAGATCGAATGTATTTAGGATCTTTTTAGAATTTTGAGGCCCTTTTTGAACATTTTAACTTACAGACAGAAATGTGGATTAGAATTAAATTCAAAAGTTTTGCGGAGGAGGTACTTGAAGGAATTTACCGACATAGTCCATTATGAAAGTGGATCTTATTTTGGGAGTCATATCTTTTCGATAGATATCGCACCCACTAGTCATTTCAGTGGTTCATCGTACAACATTTGGACCAGTATACCAGGAACGGACCACAACGAATAGCATTGGTATATATTTCCAAAGCATCTTCGAACAGACCCTAAACTGCACTTAAACAAAAATGTTGAACTTTAACAGGGAAGGTACCTTAAGGAGAGAACCAATATTGGCCATTTTTGGAAGTTAAACTAAATTTGGACAAAATATTAAATATTGGTTACCCCCTTCAAGAAGTGATTTTTTTAGAGACATTTTTTAAATTTTGGGGGGAAGTACTGAAGTTGTGGACCGGTATTGCCCATCCTTTAACTGAAACTAAGTTTAGGCAAAATATGTCGAAGGCCACATTTCAGACCAAATCGGTTGACCAGTTCGAGTGCTATAGTGCGCTCCACCCACTACACATGGTGCCATAGGGATTTTTACATCTTTCGAGTTATTTTCTCAGGAAGTATTTACTTGCCCCTGAAAAAACTTTTACCATCGTAAAGGGGGTCAGTGAATGCAAGGGGGTCAGCTTCAACAAAACAATCAAAGTGATTCTAGAGCAGGTCTTAAAGTGAACTTATCCGAAATTTTATGAGGGAGGTAATCGAAGAAGTGGACAAATATAGTCCATATTCGAACCTGATCTATACCTGGTAGATATATTAGAATGTGTAAAGTATGGACCAAATCGGTCACTCCCTTCAAGAGTTATCGTGCGCACAATTTTTCCGAACAGTTTTGAACTTTTGTGGGGGAGGTACCTGAAGGAGTGGACCGGTATGGCTTATCTTCGAACTTAAACTACGTTTGGACAAAATATTACGAAGTTCAAATGTTGGACCAAATCGGCAGAGTTATCTTGCGCTCCATAGGTGCGGTGTCATAGGGGTTTTTTACAACGTTCAGGCTATTTTGTCAGGAAATATGGGCTTGCCCCCGATGAAACTTGTACCATCGTATGGGTAACAGGGAATACAAGTCTTTACAACAAAAACAAAGCGATTTGAGAGGTGGTCCTAAACTGAACTTTTCCGAAATTTTGTGTGGAAGGTACCCGAAGGAGTGAACCGATATGGCCCACATTCAAACTAAAACTAAGATTAGGCAAAATATTACGATACCCAAAATTTGATTCGATAGATCCGTTCGGTAGATCGGTAGATCCGTTTGAGAATTACCGTGTGCACCAACCAGCCAGACAGACAGAAGGACAGTCGGACGGACATGGCTAAATCCACTCCAAATTGTCTGTAACGGATTTCGTCCAAACATACTTGGGGCCTAAACAATTATTTCGATGAGACACATTATGCCCTCGTTAGCATAAATGCTGAGGGTATAAAAAATATAA
The DNA here is from genome assembly GCF_047663935.1 of Musca autumnalis. Taxonomy (NCBI): domain Eukaryota; kingdom Metazoa; phylum Arthropoda; class Insecta; order Diptera; family Muscidae; genus Musca; species Musca autumnalis. Next base: position 204,698,436 of record NW_027411755.1, read on the forward strand.
AATAATTTTTATAATAATGTAATTGTTCCAGAAACATCCGAGAAAGGACTTCTCTCATATCAATGAGTGCATCCCGATTCATATTACTTCAATGATATGGGACCTACTGTTTATCGCCGAGTTCGAAAGGCACGCCCTAGGACACCACTTTTAGAGAAGTATTATTGGCTGAAATGCTCAGGAAATGTCGCCAACATTACTGAGGGGTACTTTGCCACCGTTGAATGTTTGCATATCATTGCATACCATTGCACCACGGTGGCACCCGAAAAAATATACATTCTAATTATTTCGTAGAGTAGATCTTTTGATTGCCACCTACTGCCACCTTCGCTCTTGGTTTCCGTTAATTGGACCAAGGTTAACGAATTTGTGTACAAGTATTTATGAGGGCACAGGAATAAAAAAATTCAAATTTTTGTCCATATCGGCTCAGATTTAAATGTAGCCCTCATATATATCTTTCACTGATTTTTCTATAACTCAGTCAATTTTAATTGTATAGCCTTCAAATTTAATTTGCGATATTTACTTAGCCCCTGATCAATTTGATCGACTTTGACAAAAATCGGTTCAGATTTGGATGTAGCCTCCATACATATCTTTCACCGATTTTGCAATAAATCGGTAAATTTTTAAGGAATAGCCTTCCAATTTAATATGGTATATTTTCTTAGGCCTCTGTTCCGTTTTACCGATTTTCAGGTTTGCATATAGCTCCCATTTATAATTTCGCCCGATGTCACTCAATAATGAATAATTAATTCAAAATTTCCAAATTTCATCAATATTTCACATACATTGCATATTTTGTGGATCAAATGCATAAAATCTGGCGAAAATACAGTATAGTCTCGATAATCCGGACACCACATGTTTCGGCGATGTCCGGATTATCGAATTGTCCGGATTACCGAGTAGTAATAAAAACATATAATTTTGAAAGTTTAAATCATTTATAAGGGACTTTTACTATATAATAACCTGACATCTAAGGTAAACGAATTCATATTAAGCAAATATCACGGGTGGCGACCATTTTAAGACCGAGAACAGCTTTCCTGGCTACCAAATTTACTTCTTTTATTCCTCTATCGTTAGGTGACATTTGCTAAGTATTTTTTTCACCTAAAACTTCCTTACAACTGGTGTATATTAATTCAAAATTATTTTAAGGATATAAACTTTGTAGTCCATGTACATATAATGATTTCCCTTTTCCATGGGACACGAGCCTCTTATGACTCGCGATAGAACTACAGATTTCATATGCACTCATCTTATTATGGTGAATATTTAGCGATTTCTATGAACATCACCTAGCAAAATTTGAAAGAAAGGGGTTCCATGCGATGACGTGATTTCATAGCATCTTTTGCATTGGTTCAAACGAAGTCGTGAAAGATCCGATCTTTTCATTAGCATTTGAACCACTGCACAGGAAGTCGTGAAAGATCCGATCTTTTAATCAGCATTTAAACCCATTCCATCGATCCAATAGAGATGAATTTTGTGTTTTTATTTATACACATTTTCTAAATATATAAGATTAATTATTTACAATAGGCTCTACGTTGTCGGAGACTCAAAATCACAACCGACGTTGTTAAAACTCTCGTCGTAATGCCAATGTCATTGCAAATAGTTGATTAAAATGGCATGCCAAAGCATTGGTGGAAATGACATGCCAAAGCTTTGGTGAAAATGACATGTCAAAGCATTGGTGTAAATGACATGCTTTTGATCCAAAAATGAATAGCATATTTTGGGGTCCACGCTCATATAAAATTCATAGATGAAGATGCTAAAAAGATGACATGCCAGATCACTTTCACCCATGATTGAATATTATCTTTGGCATCGAACATTTTGCTGGGCACCAAATGACTTCATCTCGTCGACGAACCAAAAATAGATGTTTTTTATATAAAAGTTTTAGCTTACGAATAAGACAAAATGGAATTCAAATCTTTTGGTTGCATAATTACGAGAATGCAATACAACAATCCTTAGTTGTCAGTGGTTTTGAATGTCAAAGATAGAAAATAAAAGGGGTCATACGATTTTTTTAGTTTATTGAATCTATGGTATATACTCGTTTCCTCGTTTAGTTATAAATACCGACGCTTTAAATGATTTAAACATTTAAATGATTTAACCAGAGGACGAATGAACTAATTTCTTCACAGGAAAAGAACACGCAACATTGACCTTTGAAATGAAAAATATGTCCTTTATATTTTTTTCATTTGACAGTTGTTTTCCTTTAAGAGCAGTACACATTGTCAGTTTTGAATGTCGATATTTCACAATTATCGATAACTGTCAAACCGTCCAGCAACCACAAAACATTTTGTGGTTGCACGATGAATGACAAAAATGAACGGCCACACTAGCAAGCAACAACAAAGCTGTCATTCAAAACTGACAATGTGTACCCAGCTTTAAAAAGTTTTCATTTCACATTTTCGTAGAAGCAGAAATGAGCCCAGGCATCAATGGTTGAGCGATAATAAAATCATTTGACAGATTCAGATAATTAATTCCATATTGACTGTATAACTGAATCATCCATCACTGGCTAGCCAGAAAGTCGAGATTTGGACCGAAAACGTTGAAAAGCTTAATTTTTCTCATTTATACACCAATTGCTATTGCTAAGAACGAAAACGTCATTGAAATAAATAAGAATCTAATACTCAAAATAGGAAAAAAAGATTGGTGTCCGGATTATCGAGCTAAGAAAAATGTGTGATGTCCGGATTACAGAGTCTACAATGTAAAAAATTCTAGTGTCCGGATTACCGCGTTGTCCGGATTAACGAGTGTCCGGATTATCGAGACTATACTGTATATGTATATGAGAGCTATATGCAAATCCAAGGCGATTTTTGTCAAAATCGGTAAAACTGAAAAAAGAAAATATCACATATCGATTAAAATTGACCGAGTTTTCAATGATACCGCCCGTTATAACTTCAATACATTAGTATCCATCATTCTGATATGGACCAAGACATCTGACTTTTGCTAATAAATGATGCAACAGCAGTCTAACTATTGAATTTTATAAAATTGAAAACTGAAAAGTGAAGAAATTTCCATTACTTTTGAAAATATTGACCCTTGGACCCATGTAAATGCTTCTGCCTTACGACCCGCCACCTGATATCAGTTTCAAAATTTTATTCACTTTTAATCTTCCCAAAACAAATTCAAATGATTTGAATCATATAAAAAATTATATTTTACAAAATATTGAAAATTTTATTCACATTTAATCTCCTCAAAAAAAATGATTTGAATTATACAAAAAAATTATATTTTACAAAATATTGACGATTTTTGCATCGTATTTGATTCAGTTGCATATGTTTAGACCATTAAGTTTTAAGGCTGGTTGAGTATATTCATATTTTTATTTTTTTTATTTTCTTATATTTTAAGTAATGAACTTTAAATAATTGGAAAAAATACTTAATTTTACTCTTATTGGCCACCACTGTATATGGGGGCTAAATCCAAATCTGAACCGATATGGACCAAAGTTGAAATTTATCATTCCTATGCTCTCATAACTACTTGTGCAAAAGTGCATCAACCTAGGTCAACTCCTTCTACTTTTGTCACCATTTGTATGGAAGCGGCAACACTGTGCTGTGCGGCGGCGGGTTCTTCTATACTGAATTGACCCGGAGCCACACAACACCCGTGTTCTGGCCAGCGGCTGCCACCTCAGTGTACACATATATTTATTTGTATCGTTGTTCTGTGTTGGGAGCAGCATATACCGGAATGCCTGCTCCGTATTCTTTTGCTCCCTGTAATAGATCCCAGCAAAATAAATTGGAAGTAGTGCAATGTGGACTAGTTCTTTCACGGCATGCTTTGATGTCGTGATGTCGTTTGAGTCGTGAAAAAAGCACTCCATTCCTCACATTTTAACTGCATTTGGATGCAATCCAAAGAATCACATCCCAGCAAAATGTTCGATGCCAAAGATTCTATTCAAGAATGGGTGCAAGTGAAATGGAATGTCATTTTTTCAGCATCTTCACTCATTCTTTTTACAAGAGCCCCAAAAGATGCAATTCATTTTCAGATCCTAGGCATGTCATCTTTACTAACTCGATGGAATGGCATCTTCAACAATTCTTTGGCAGGGCATCTATACCAATCCTTTGGCATGCCATCTTAACCAATCCTTTGGCATGCCATCTTAACTAATTCCCAAGAATAGCATTTTCACTAATCTTTGGCATGTCATTTTCACCAACCCTTTGTTCGGAAAATGCTGTATTGAAAAATGATTTTCATTTTTGTTATTTTATTAATTCAAAGGAATTAATGAAATAACTATAATTTATTTATCATCATAAAGTTTACATCTATAATTGCAGTTTGTTCTCGTTGTTGTAACAGTAGTTAATATGTTTGTATTCTCATTTTTCTGCTTAATCTGACTCTGGGTCTATCAGTCGTAAGAATGTGGCTATTTCGCTATTTATATGGTTTGTAACCACAAAACTGCAAACTTAAGTTTCTTAGCAGGATTGGCAGGGCAATTGAAAAGGAACAGTGTGTCGTGGGGGCCTGTGCTGTATGCTGGGCAGATGTTTTCCACGGTGTCATCAGTACTTGCCCTATAGGAATTTTGACGGCTGCACCATCCCGAACGTATTGACCCAAAACTGCTCTAGTTTGTCCTGACAGCTGGCGCTTCTCAGCTGCGATAGATGGTGGATGTTCTCCAAGGACCGCATTCGCACGATAACTGTTTCTTCACTGCCTCTGCGACTGCATTCGTGTGAATGCTACTTAAACCTGGTTGAAAGGCTTGTTGATCTAGAGGTTCTCTCTTGTATCGTTAGACTTCTCTTTCTAAATTATGAAGACCCCCTGGCTGCCTGGGTCTGTGGTCTGAATTCTATTGTTCCCAACTCTGCCGCCCAGGTACGCCCATGTAGTGAACAGAGTGGCCGTAGGTTTATTGGCTGGTATTTGCATATTCCTCGCGTGGAAAAATGGTAAGATCAGACAAAAAGGAGTTCAGTCTTTCACAAATGTCGTCAGGGAAGGCACCTAACGCCAAGATAGTACAATCATTCGCATACGTTACGATCTCAATGCCGTCTGCAGCGTTTGGAATTCAGAAGAGGTTTTCTTCACTCTACGGGTCTTGAACTTCTTGAGCCTAAATTCTACGTACTACTGTCGTCCACACTTAAAATTTATTATCCAAAGTTTCAAACTTGGACGGTGCGTAGTCTGCTCGATGACATCAAACAACGAGGGTGCTTGACAATATCAAAGGACTTTGCTAAATCAAGTGTCACTATCACTGTTCTATCGCACGGCTTGCTCTGAGTGAGTTCTCGGCTAATAAGGAGATGGAGATGGCCTTCAGCGCAGTTGTTGTGCTGCTTACGGATCCTATGCTATTGATCGGCAACTGGAAAGTTATTTCTAATGCTGGAAGAACTAAAGCCACAAGGGTCCTTGCTACGGGCGACAAAAGGACCCTTTACTCTAAATAGTGTCAAATATTGCTTATAGGAGTCTACTGCGTGTAGTTGTGCAAAAATATATACGTTTATTGTTTAGTAAAAAAAATTTCAATATTTAAGTCATTTATTAAAATCTTATAATATCTAAAACAAACATCGGTTTTAATTTTTTTTGTAATTGTAATGAAAGGTTTGTGAAACGTATTAAAAACGTTCAGCATCGCGAATGAAGAGCGCGTTTTTTTAATAATTGATGTTCGTGTTTGTTGATTTTTTAAGATCAATTTTCACAAAAAGCTATGAAAATAGTTGTGAGTAAGATCGAGTTGGACTGTATACCTTATCATTTCATAAAAAGGGAAGAGTTTTATACCAATTTCCATCGAAACATTCTGCACATATTTACACTTTTCGTTTTTATACCCTCAGCCTTTAGGCTATGAAGGGTATATACACTTTCATACGGGCAAAATGTGCCTCATCGAAATAATGGTTTTAGACCCCAAGTATGTTTGGACGAAATGTGTTTCAGACAATTTGGAGTCGATTGAGCAATGTCCGTCCGTCTGTCTGTCTGTCTGTCTGGCTGGCTGGAGCGCACGATAACTCTCGAACGGATGAACCGATTCGGTTCAAATTTTGGCTTTCGTAATATTTTGCCCAAACTTAGTTTAAGTTCGAAGATGAGCTATATCGGTCCACTCCTTCCGGTACCTCCCCCACAAAAGTTCGGAAATGTTCGGAAAATTTGTGCGCACGATAACTCTTAAAGGGAGTAACCGATTTGGTCCATACTTTGCCCATCGTGGAGCGTATACCAGACTTAGATCAGGTTTTAATATGGACTCAATCGGTCCACTCCGTCGGGTACCTCCCACACAAAAATTTGGAAAAGTTCAGTTTAGGACCATCTCTCGAATCGCTTTGATTTTTGCTTTAGCTACTTGTATTCACTGCCCTCCATACGACGGTATAAGTTTCATCAGGGGCAAGTAAATACTTCCTGAGAAAATAGCCTGAAAGTTGCAAAAAACCCCTATGACACCGTGTGAGGAGGTTGGAGGGCAAAATAACTCTCGAACAGGTCTGCCGATTCGGTCCAAAGTTTGGCCTTAGTAATATTTTGTCTAAACATAGTTTAAGTTCGAAGATAAGCCATATCGGTCCACTCCTTCAAGTACCTCCCCCACAAAAGTTCAAAAATGTTCGGAAAAATTGTGCGTACTCTCGAAGAGAGTGGTCGAATTGGACCATACTTTACACATCCTAATATATCTACCAGATATAGATCAGTTTCAAATATGGACTATATTTGTCCACTCCATCCGGTACCTCCCACACAAAATTTCGGATACATGTTTACTTTAAGACCTGCTTTCGAATCACTTTGATTTTTGTTGAAGCAACTTGCATTCGCTGCCTCAATTGCGATGGTAAAAGTTGTTTCAGGGGCAAGTCCATACTTCTTGAGCAAACAGCCCGAAGGGTGTAAAAACCCCCTATGGCACCATATGTAGTGGCTGGAGATCCACTTCCATAATGGTCAATGTCGATCCATTCCTTTTTGTATCTCCTCCGCAAAACGCTTGATCTTTAATCATAATCAACATTTTTGTCGGTTCAAACGCCCAAAATTTTTAAAACACCCTAAATACATACGTTTTTTTGGAAAAAAAAAGTTTCAATATATTCAGGCTGAGGGTATATCTCTGTCGGCAAAGCCGACTGATACTTTTTTACTTGTTATGTGATATTTTGTCTTGCATATATGTAAATTTTTTTTTTTTTGATCCAGAATGTAAGAATATAGTATAGGGTCACTTTCTGGTCACTTTAAGACTTTTGATGTATTCTAAGACCTATAGTAAAATTTTATGGCGAACAAATTTCTAGAATATTTTGATCTGATTCCATCACATTTTATAGGAGATTTTAAAGATTTGTGGAAAAATGGACCAAAAAGACCCCTTTTATGACTCGCACGAGGATTAATTTTTTTAAGAAAAATATTCATCGCATTCTTGTCAGTAAAGCTGTCAAAGACATTAACTCAAACTTTTCCAAAACTGTAGAAATGGTAGAAGCTTGCAACACTATTTTAGTTTCTTGGTATTTTGTCTTTGACGTGATTCTTCTAAAATGATGCTTTGTATGACAATTTTGCCAAAACCCATATGACGTACGTCCTTAACCCTAAAATGTGTTTTTAATTTTGCATATTTCTGGAGTTTGGGTAAGATATAGATATTTGGTGCATTCTAGGACCAATAGTAAAAATTTATGGCGAACAAATTTGTATACTATTTTGATCTGATACGATCACATTTTATAGGAGAAGGGATCAAAAATACCCTTTTAATGACCGTCGGAGGGTTAAAAAATATGAAAAATGAAACCAGCGACACGAGAACATAAGAACCCACGGTTTTGTCTAAGTCCATTCATTTCTAGAGTTTTGGCCAGGTTTTTCGTAAAATTGGCCACTGTGGTACGGTTACTAACCCAACGCTCAAACCCAAGTTTTTAACGTTCGTATGGGTGACCGAGGGGCACATTTTAGATTACTACATTTAATGGTTGTTAATGGCAACTCCCCAGGTGACACTACGGGGAGGTCAGTGTCCACTTGAGATGAAAGAGGGACCAAGATAAATCCTGGGTTTTGCCATGTTAAAGCCGGTCAGGGCAGTTGTTTGGTATCTTTCATCCCTTACGTAACCCATCTATTAGCCATCACAACTAAATAATTGCCAACATAATAACGCCGAGTGCTAAGTAGATGGGTCTAGGACTGCTTCTGTTCCAAGAGAAGTATTCTAACCCATGTAGATAACTCCCTGAGGCAGTAGGGTCCCCGTTATTATCAATAGCTGAAATACTTATGCATCTGCAAGCCGTTAAAGTCATTGATGAGGGCGTGACGAAGTGAATCAAATCCGTATAAACACTGGTGTACAACATTAGGGTTTGCTGTGCCTTATAAAATATTTAAATATTAAAAGATGATGTGGTGGACTAGCCTAAGGCGGGAATGGCCAGTTTAACCCTTGGAAATATGCAAATTACGGCCACGCGTACAAAATTTTCTTCAAAAAATGTTGGGAGTTATTTCCAGGATTTTTTTATTTTTGGGAGTTATGTCATTGAACTCTTATCGGCCTTAATTCAAAACAAGCTGTAATGTTGTAAGGTAATACACTGTCAACCTATTCATCCATTCCACTTCTTTATAGTTTTGTAATTTTCTAAAGTAAGATTATCAGATGGATGCAGTTGAACAAGACAAGATACAACCATAGAAAATTAAAATAAGAAAGAAGTGATTTTGCAAAGTGTATTAACATCCATTAATATTTTGGGGAGAGACATCGGAGGGAGGTAGGACTACAAAACAAAACAACTCAGCAATAACAACAATTATAATAATGTATTGGAAGTAATGATGAATAAAACAAAAATAAACGGCGGTAACCGCACCACCATGCAACAATGGACAGGACACAACTCCTCACGGTTGGTGGTGTAGCAATGAAACAATGTTTGGCGAAACGACAAGCAAGAGAATGACGGCGCGATACAAGAAAAAAATACAGACATAATGACGATTAACAACAACACCAACAAAAGTAACAAGATTTGAACGAAACAAGGCGTAAAGTGTAAGACAGGTATGATGGAAGTAAAGCTTTTGCTTTTGAAGAGGCGTTCTAGCGTTTCAAATTATATCCATTTTTGTACTGTCTTCTTTATGCCAAGGTCCGTTTGGTGGTGTGTTACCGGCGGTGTCGGTCGGTGTTCCTTTCCAACTCCATTTAGGTATTGGCCAAATTGCTGGTGAAGTATTATAAGCGAAACTGTGATGTTGATGACGATTACGACGACGACAGTAACAACAATCATGATGATGATACACCGGCGATGGAGATGAAGGCAATTCATTCTTGCTGCAGCATTTCTATCAGCATTTCACTTTGACTGGAACATCTAGCTTGTCGAAGAATGAAAAACAACGACAGTCCCGAAAAGGAAGAAGTATCACCCGAAGCTATCATTGCTTATGAAATAACACCGAATAAAACTCTGAATAACAACAACAAGAACAACAATATCCGTTGCCGTAGTGCAGTGCAGTACCATTTAAACTGTTTTTATTCATCACCGTTCTTTTTTTCTTTGTTTGATGACTTTGTATTACGACGACGACAACGCCACTAACAGCAACAATGCAACAAAAACACAAGCGTGTTTTACTATGGTACCAACTCCTCGTAATGATGACGTTTTTGACTACAGGCAGAAAGAAGTTACTTGGTTTGAGGAATGCATTAATGGTGATGAAGTAACCTGCCTAAAGAAGGAGTTGTAAGCATAACCTACAATCACTCACTTCCCCACTTGCCGGCAAGTGATGTGGAATGCAGGGTTGCCAAAGTTAAAATTGGTGTTCCAGATGAATGATTTTGATTTGCAAGATGAAGATTTTGGTATTCAATATGAAGAACCTTGGTCTTCAATCTGAAGATCTTTTGTCGCCAAGGTCATGATGATATTTAATATCACAATGAAGAATTTTGTTCATCTCTAGGAGGAAAAGAGGACTTCAAGATCATGTCTGTGCTCTACAACATGGAGACCGTGGACTTCAAGGTGAAAACCGTGGTCTTTAATATGAAGACTGTGGTCTACAAGATGAAGACCGTGGTCTTCAAGATGAAGACCGTTGTCTTCAAGATGAAGGCCGTGGTCTTCAAGATGAAGACCGTGGTCTACAAGATGAAGAACGTGGACTACAAGGTGAAAACCATGGTATTTAATATGAAGAACGTGGTCTACAAGATGAAGACCGTTGTCTTCAAGATGAAGGCCGTGATCTTCAAGATGAAGAACGTGGTCTTTAAGATGAAGACCGTGGTCTTCAAGATGAAAACCGTGGTCTTCAAGATGAAGACCGTCGTCTTCAAGATGAAGACCGTAATCTTCAAGATGAAGACCGTGGTCTTTAAGATGAAAACCGTGGTCTTCAAGATGAAGACCGTCGTCTTCAAGATGAAGACCGTCGTCTTCAAGATGAAGACCGTCGTCTTCAAGATGAAGACCGTGGTCTTTAAGATGAAGACCCGTATTCTATAAGATACAAGACTGTTTGTCCTTTCTATTGAAGACTATCCGTCTTCAGGAAGAGCATGTGATTTCCAATATGAAAAACTTTGGCCTTCAATGTGAAGACTTTGGTCATGAAAATAAGAACTTTGGTTTTCAAGGCGATGAACTTTGGTCTTCAATGTAAAGAACTTTGGTTTTCAAGGTGAGACATTTTGTTCATCAAAGTGAACACCTTTCGTCTTTATGGTGAGGATCTTTAATATGAAGACTGTGGTCTACAAGATGAAGACCGTGGTCTTCAAGATGAAGACCGTGGTCTTCAAGATGAAGACCGTTGTCTTCAAGACGAAGGCCGTGGTCTTCAAGATGAAGACCGTGGTCAACCAGACGAAGACCGTGGACTACAAGGTGAAAACCATGGTATTTAATATGAAGAACGTGGTCTACAAGATGAAGACCGTTGTCTTCAAGATGAAGGCCGTGATCTTCAAGATGAAGACCGTGGTCTTCAAGGTGAAAACCATGGTCTTTAATATGAAGAACGTGGTCTTCAAGATGAAGACCGTGGTCTTCAAGATGAAGACCGTGGTCTTCAAGATGAAGACCGTGGTCTTCAAGATGAAGACCGTGGTCTTTAAGATGAAGACCGTGGTCTTCAAGATGAAAACCGTGGTCTTCAAGATGAAGACCGTCGTCTTCAAGATGAAGACCGTGGTCTTTAAGATGAAGACCGTGGTCTTTAAGATGAAGACCCGTATTCTATAAGATACAAGACTGTTTGTCCTTTCTATTGAAGACTATTTGTCTTCAAGAAGAGCATCTGATCTCCAATATGAAAAACTTTGGCCTTCAATGTGAAGACTTTGGTCTTGAAAATGAGAACCTTTGGGTTTCAAGGCGATAAACTTTGGTCTTCAATGTAAAGAACTTTGGTTTTCAAAGTGAGAAAATTCGTTCTTCAATTTAAAGACCTTTGGTCTTTATGGTGAGGACCTTTGGGTTTCGAGGTAAGGACCTTTGGTCGTTAAGTTGAAGTTTTTTGGTCTGCAAAGCGAGGACTTCTGGTCTTCAAAGTGAGTACCTTTGGGTTTTGAGGAAAGGACCTTTGGTCTTCAAGGTAAAGACTCTAACCTTCAAGGTGAGGACCTTTGATTGTCAAGGTGGCGAACTTTGGTCTTCAAGGTGAATGATTTTGTTCTTCAAGGGAAAGTCTTTTGCTCTTCTGTGTCAGTACTTTTGGCCTTCAAGGAGAGGATCTTTGGTCTTCAATGTGGAGAAAATTGGTTTTCAAGATGAGGACTTTTGGTCCTCAAGGTGAAGAGCTTTGATCTTGAAAGTGAAGAGCTTTGATCTTAAAAGTGAAGACTTTTAGTCTTCAATGTTGAGATCTTTAGTCTTTTAGCAGAACACTCGGATCTTCAAGGTGAGGACCTTTGATTTTCAATTTAACAAACTTCGGTCTTCAAAGTGAAGAATTTTTTTCTTCAAGATGAATACGTCAAGACTTCAAGGTGGAGAACTTTGGGTTACAAGGTGGAGACATTTGGTTAGCATGGTGAAGACGTTCAATCTTCAAGGTGAGACCTTTGGTCTTTATGGTTTGATCTTCAAGGTGAAGAACTTTGATCTTTTAGTTGAAGTACTATCGTCTTTAAAGTGAAGAACTTTGCTCTTCAACGTGGCGACCGAGGTGAAAATTTTTGTTCTTAAAGGTGAAGAACTTTGGTCCTCAACCTGAGGACTATTGGTCTTCAAGACGAAGCACGTTGGCCTTCAATGTAAAAAACTGTGGTCTTCAACCTGAGAACCAATGGTATTCAAGGTGAAGCACTTTGTCTTCAAAATGAAGAATTTGTTCTTCACAGTGAAGACCTTTGATATTCAAAGTGAAGACCTTTGGTTTTCAATGTGAAAAATCTAATAAAGTGCTGTGGTTTTCAAGGTGAAGAGCTTTGATCTTGAAGGTGAAGAGCTTTTATCTTGAAGGTGAAGAGCTTTGATCTTCAGGAGAAGACTTTGATCATCAAGTTGAAGATCTTTGGCCTTCAAATAATACTTCACCCTTCAGTGTGAAGTATTTCGGTCTTCAAGGTGTAGACCATCGGTATTCAGGGTGGAGAACGTAGGACTACAAGGTGAAGACATTTGGTTATCATGGTGAAGATTTTTAGTCTTCAAGGGAGACCTTTGGTCTTCATGGTTTGATCTTCATGGTGAAGAACTTTGGTCTTTAAGTTGAAGTACTTTTTTCTTTAAGAACTTTGCCCATCTAGGTGGTGACCTGTGTTCTTCAAGTTGAAAACTTTTGTTCTTCAGGGTGAAGAACTTTGATCTTCAACCTGAGGACCACTGGTCTTTAAGATGAAACATGTTGGTCTTCAATGTGAAAAACTTTGATCTCCAACCTGAGGACCATTGGTCTTCAAGGCGAAACACTTTGCCTTCAAAGTGAAGAATTTGTTCTTCAAGGTGAAGAACGTTGGTCTCTGAGGTGAAGAACTTTGGTCTTCAAATCTGAAAAACTTAGGTCTTTCACCTGAGAACCATTGCTCTTCAAGATAAAGTGCTGTTGTTTTCAAGGTGAAAACCTTTGTTTTCAATTTGAAAAACTGTGGTCTTCATCCTGAGGACGGTTGGTGTTCAAGGTGAAGACTTCTGGTCCTTAAGATGAAACCTTTGTTCTTCGAGAGGATGATATTTTGTCTTCAACATGAAGACCTTTGGTCTTCAAAAAGAAGATCTTTGGTCTTCATTAGGACGACCTGTGGTCTTCATCCTGAGGACGATTGGTCTTCAAGGTATATACTTTTGGTCTTCAAGAAGAAGATCTTTGGTCTTTAGGATGACGACCTGAGTTATTCACGGAAGACTCCAGTAGGGCGATTCAGTAACTTTTAACTACTGTCGAATTGTTATTTTTATCGCCAGGTTTTGGTGTTTGCAGTAACGATTGTGTTATTCAGTAACTTATGTTAAAAGACTATTGAAAATAAATATTTTAAAATGGTATCTCTGGATATTCAAGATGTCAAAAATAAATAATAAAATAAAAACAAGGAAATAGAACATATATAAAACGTATATTCCGCGAAAAATAAACAATTTTTATAAAATAGGAATGAGAAATAGCTATTGGGAATGAAATAGGAATGAAAACAAGCTGGGAACAGATTGATATGTTTGGAGCCGATGAAGTACTTGGAGATGAAATGTGTTTCAGTAATTGGTGACGAATACGGTGAATAACAAATATCAAAAGAATCGTCAACGATTCCACCATCCATTCCTTCTAGTGCAGAAAAAAGATCATGGCGTGGTCAAAGTTTTTAGAAATAACAAAGAATGTTAAATGCAGATAGTAATCGTTTTAGGTTAATTGCAATATTAATCTTTTCATACTTAGATGTGGGCAGAATTTAATGCTGCGAGTAGTGTAGGCCCAAGAATGTTCACAGAAGACATCAAAACTATGGGGTGGGTCTGATGGCATATGCATCCTTTATTAAAAATCTTTTTTGAAAGACCTTCAGTTATAAATAAAATACATAAAAATACATTTAACATGGAAAACATAAACTTTCCGTTGCATTTTGGTTTTGAACATACAGTCGAATTCGCTTATAACAACCGTAAAAAACGTGACGAAACGCGGTCGTTATAAGTGCTATTCTAGGGGCCGAAAAGGCATGTTTGACTTTTAGATTGCATATGCCGTTAAAAGAGACTGTCCTAGCCGCGAAGTAATCTTATGTCTATAGCAGGTTCTCTCCTAAAATTGATTCCAAGAGATAAACCCTACATAAGTTGTTCAAATGTCATTTTTCAATAACAACAAATCGTCGACAATTTAACAACACAAAATTTATTGCTGTAATTTAACGACAAAATTTTAAATAACAATGAGTAAAGTTGTTAAAAATGTTTCAGAATACCAAAGTCGATAAAAATTGGGTTAAATTTTTTAAACAACTTGACTGTCGATAAAATTTGATAGTGAATCGAGGCACAGAAGATGTTTGGTCTTCAAGTGGAAGACCTTCGATATTCAAGAAGAAGACCCTCGGTCTTCAAGAGAACTTCTTTCGTTTTTCAAGAGGAAGAACTTTGGTCTTCAAGGTGAACACCGTTGGTCTTCAAGGTGAAGACCGCTGGTCTTCAAGGTGAAGACCGCTGGTCTTCAAGAGGAATACCTTTTGTCTTCAAGATGAATGCCTTTTGTCTTTAAGATGAAGACCTTTGATCTTCAACAGGATCTTTCGTCTTCAATATGAAGACCTTTGGTCCTCAAGAGGAAGGCCTTTGGTCTTTAATAAGAAGACCTTTGTTCTTCAAGTAGAAGACATGGTGGACTCAAGATGAAAATCTGTGGCTTTCAAGATGAAGACTTTTGGTCTTCAAAGTTAGGACTTTTGTTCTTTAGGAGAAGACCTTTGATCATCAAGGTAAATATTGTTGGCCTACAAATAAGATCTTTAGTATTCATAAGACCTGAGGTCTTCAAAGAGATTCGGCCTTCAAGGGGATAACCTTCGTTTTTGAAGAGGTAGACCTTCGGTCTTCAGTCGGAACTCATTCTTTCTTCTAGACGAAGACATTTCTTCCTCAATATCTTCAAGGAAGATATTTGGTCTTGAAGGAACACCTTTGGATTTCAAGACAGACATTTTGTCTTAAAGACGATGATCTTTGGTGTTCTACATTATGATCTTTAATCTCAAGGAGGAGACTTTTGGCCTTGAAGAGGAACCCCTTTAGTTTCTAAAAGACAGTCCCTTGGTCTTCAAGAGGAACATTGGTCTACTAGACTAAGACCTTTGGTCCTCAGGAAGACGATCTTTGGACTTTAAAGAGAAGACGTTTGGACTTCAAAGAGAAGGCCTGTGGGTTTCAAGGAAGACCTTTGGTCTTCATTTTGATCTCAAAAGGAGGACTTTAGACCTTCAAGAGTTTGCCCATTGGCTTTTGAAATTTAAGAGGATGAACTTGGATAGTCATGATGACTATGTTGGTTCTAAAGAATGAAGGTCTTTGAACTTCAAGATAAAGACCTTTTGGTTTTAAGATGAAGGCCACTGATCGTTGATATGAATTCCATAGGTCTTCTATATGGTTTTCTATATGAATCCGTTTGGTCTTCTATTGCAGACTGTTGGTTTCTGATATGAACATTTTTGGTCTCCCATATAAATAACTGTTGTTATTGTTTTCTATATGAAGAAATTGTAAAGCCACCCAATCTTCACATCAAAACTTCTGAAATCCAATCAAGACAACTCTGGCATCTCTTGAATGCCAGTTCCGCACCCCTCTCATTTACCGATAACTTTTCACATGCACACAAGTAGAGGACCTCTATGGCATTGGTCATACTACATGTCCCGTCATCTTTCCGTGGGATGGATGATTGTTACCTTACAATGGTGTTCACCCAACCAACTGGGTGTTACTTGCAAGTACGAACAAGGAAATCAGGAAAAGAGGGAGCAACAAAAGTGTGTGCATGAACAACGAACACCCAAGCATTGGCATTGCAAGCGAATAAGCGATTTAAATGGCATTTTGTAGTTGCTAAAGTGTTGGAAACTCATTTAAATACACAACACGCAATTCAATCTCAAACGTGTGTGTTGTATAGCTGCCGTTGCCGCCGCCACTGCCATGCCATCGCCGCTGACTGACTGAGTGACGATGTTGTCGTTGTCGTCATTGTACTTTGTTGTATTGTTGTGCCATTGATGTTGTTGCTGATGGTGTTGTTACATGTTACATGAAATGTTCTGGTTGCGTTTTTTTACGTTTTGTTTGGCTTTTCTTTGTTTTTGTGTTTCTGGGCATTGAAGTATTATCTTCCTTCCGTTCACCACCACAATGCGTCCTTCTCGAACTCAGTTTTCCACATACTTTAGAGTAATAGATGCCGCTGTGAATGCAAAGTCTTATGGCTGGGCATTTCTGCTGCTTGGCTAACTGAATGGCTAGCTGGATGGCTGGTTGGCGGGTATTTTATTTTTCTGTCTTCATCCTCGTCGCCGTCGTCAACATCAATGGTTGTGGCAACTTTTAATTTTAATTGCTTTCCACACTCGCTCACACAACATTCGACGTGTTGGCCGAAGAGGAAACACTGAAGCAAAACGACATACATATAAATAAATCGGAATATGTGTACCTGTGAAATCATAAGGTGTTGAGAAAATATTGCACACTGAGGAATATTGAGATTTTGTTGGC
Source organism: Musca autumnalis (assembly GCF_047663935.1). NCBI lineage: Eukaryota > Metazoa > Arthropoda > Insecta > Diptera > Muscidae > Musca > Musca autumnalis. The sequence goes on from NW_027411755.1 coordinate 204,715,277, forward strand.
AAGTGTTTCATAATGGTCATTTGGGAACAGAAGATGTTATGAGCGTTTACGAGAAAGAATGCAATGGTCTTCTATTAAAAGAAAAATATCTAAGAGCATATGAAATAGGATTTCTATTAAATAACACTTGGGAAAATAGCTTCACACTTTGATAATTACTCTAATTTCATCATAACACAGCTGCAGTTGACCAATTAAAACTTTGCTCACATTTTAGATTTGGATGGCAATACATGAATATGAAACCAAACCCAATATCGGTCCATTTGGGGTACCACCCGACTTCAGGTATTTTGATGATTTGTTCTTCATTCTTAGCCCAAATTGGCGGTAACTTGGCATTTGAAGTTCCCAATGGTACAAACACTTCCCCACTAAAAATTGTGAACAACAGCACAGGTGTTGGTATAGCCCCCATATAACTGTACCAACCGAATTCAGGCATTTTAAAGTTCTTATCTACGTTTTCGACCAACAATGGCTGTAATTTGGTTATGAATCCCATCAGTGGTCAACAGAATTGTATTTACTAAAAACTTAGAAATAAAAAATAATTACAAAAATAAGCTAGTGTGTTTTATTTATAAATGCACTAAAAGCTAGCAAATAATTTTTCGCATAGCATCAGACTATCGATAGTTTGCCAGCTTAATTTTATGATGTCCTGCGTACAACATGTCACAATCAAACCCTGTTGAAGAGAACACCTGACAGACATATTAACTTTTCCTCAAGACTTCAAAGGGTTTTAAACAGCTTTCAGTCTTACAAATCACCAGTAATACCGACAATGCTTCAGAAAGTTGCGGGGCCGGTACTAACGCATATACTTGGCCTATGGAAATATGGTCCTGCCCATCTTAACCTACTGGGGAATAAAGCATTACGAAATTATCAAATATGCAAAGAACAGCGGGGGACGTAGGGAAAGATAGCAAGCAACGGCCGTGACCGGCTTTGACATGGCATAGCACAGGAATTTACTTGGTGCCACCTGGAAGTTGCTTGGTGCCAAACCTCCAAAAAGAAACTTACTGTGAAAAAAAACAAAGAAAAAGAAAAACGAACCGGGGCTAGTTGTATGGAAGGAAAAAAACCTTAATGGACCCCTCGCGTTTCTGATTCCTGGGATTGAACTGAGCAAAAAAGTCCACTAGACCATAGGTTTACGGTAAAAGTCGAGGCTCCCGATTTTGACGATTTTGAAGTTGACGAACCCCGCAAACGTTTTAAGGACCATGATCTGCGAATCTGCACCTGGAATGTTCGCACTCTCTATAGAGAAGGTGCAGTCGTCGCATTGGCAGATTGCCATACAGGAAATACGATGGATTGGGAAAGACGTCACAACAACATCTAAAGGTGACGCACTGTATTATAGCTGCCATGACGTAAAGCATGAGTTTGGTTGCGGATTTGTAGTTAGTCGGAGACTAAAACATCTGGTATCCAGCTTCACCCCAGTGAATGAAAGACTTACTGCAATTCGAATAAAAGCTAAATTCTTCAACATCAGCTTTATTTGCGCTCATGCTCCCACTGAAGAAAAGGACGAACAGACCAAAGATATATTTTACGAGCGCTTAGAAGAAACATATGACCGTTGCCCTGCCCATGACATTAAAATCATTCTAGGCGATTTTAATGCCAAAATTGGAAAGGAGAATATCTTTGGCCCAACAGTCGGGAAATTCAGTCTCCACAGTGAAACATCTGACAATGGTATGAGGCTGATAGACTTTGCAGCTGCAAAAAACATGGTAGTTAGCAGTACTAGATTTAATCATCTCGATATTCATAAGGGCACCTGGCTGTCTCCAGATCAAAGAACAAGTAATCAAATTGATCATGTTGTGATAGATGGAAGACATTCATCCAGCGTGTTGGATGTACGATCGTCCCGAGGCGCAAACATTGATTCGGACCCCTAACTTGTTGCAGCAAAGGTACGCACCCGTCTAAACGTTGCAAATAAAGCACGAACAGACACAACGTGGAAGTTGGACATCGATAGGCTGCAAACACAACAGATAGCCACAGCATGTTCCACTCAACTAGCCCAATTGCTTAACGCGAGCACTCCTTGTCCCGATAACATAACAACACAATGGCAAAATATTGCCCACTCCATGCAAACAGCCGCAAAATCCATACTTGGATTCCAAACGCCTCCACAAAGGAATTCATGGTATGACAAAGAGTGTCGTGCTGCTACCGAAGAAAGCAGCATATAGAGCTACTTTACAATCAGTAGCAACGCGTAGCGCGCGAGAGAGATATCGGGCGAAAAGGAGAGAAGAGAAACCTCTTTTCCGCAAGAAAAAGAGAGAAATGCAAAAGCGAGAGTGTGAAAAAATCGAGATGTAACGGAGCCAGAATGAAGTCAGAAAATTCTACCAAGGAGTAAAACATCAAACAGAGGGCTTTGGTACAGGCACATCCTCCTGTAGAAACCAGCAAGGTAATCTGGTAACAGATACAAATAGGGTGCTCAGGATATGGAAGGAACATTTCTCCAATCTGCTGGTATCCAATAGTAGCGAAGACGATGATACCACAGAACCAATCCCAGAAGATGGTATAGAATGTATACCGCCCGGCCAAGATGAGGTAAAAACATCAATCAACCGGCTGAAGAATAATAAAGCAGCAGGAGCCGATGGCTTACCAGCCGAGCTGTTTATAACCGGAGGCGACGCGCTGATAAGGTGTATGCATCAGCGAGTTAGCACCATCTGGCAGGAAGAACGCGTACCCGACGATTAGAACCTGAGCATCCTTTGTCCCGTCCACAAGAAAGGAGATAAGACTGTATGCTCCAACTATAGGGGCATAAGTCTTCTCCCTATTACATATAAGATATTGCCAGGGATATTGTGTGAACGACTGAAGCCAATGGTCAATGAAATAATTGGACCATACCAATGTGGCTTTGACCTGACAAGTCCACCATTGACCAGATATTTACCCTGCGGCAAATCCTAGAGAAGACCCAAGAGATGCAGATCGACACATTTCACCTTTTTGTCGATTATAAAGCAGCATTCGACAGTCCCCTCCGATCAAAGGTATTCCATGCAATGTCTGAAAATGGTATCCCCGCAAAGCTCATCCGGATTTGTAAGATGACTTTAACTGATAGTTGGTCCTCAGTTAAAATTGGAAAGAACCTCTCCGAACAGTTCAGTACCCAAAAAGGTTTCAGACAAGGAGACAGCCTTTCGTGTGACATATTCAACATTTTCCTGGAAAAGGTATACGAGAGGCAAATGTCAAAAGAATTGGCACAATTTACACCAATAGCCACATGTTACTTGCTTATGCTGATGACATAGACATCATGGGACGATCAGTAGAGGAAGTAACTGATACCTTTAGAAAGGTCGAAGCAGAATTTGCGAAAGTGGGTCTGGCGGTAAACGGCGAAAAGACCAAATTGATGGTGTCGACGCGCAAAGCGTCCATAGAGTTCGGACCAACTGTGGAAGTTGGTACCTACAATTTTGAGGTAGTTAAAGACTTCGTCTACCTCGGCACTGTCATAAACACAACAAACAACATCAGTTGTGAAATAAGTAAACAATTTAAAAACAAAGCCACATCTCGTCAAACAAAAATAACACTGTACAAAACGCTGATACTACCCGTGCTAATGTATGGCTACGAAGCATGGGTACTTGCGCAAGCAGATTTGCGTTGACGGTGAATATCGACGTCGTATGAACCACGAGCTATATAAGCTATACAAAGACATGAATATAGTTAAACGTATCGAGATGCAACGATTGCATTGGCTAGGCCATATCATGAGAATGAGCGATGATGAACCCGCTAAAAAGAATCGGCAGGCCTAAGCTTCGATGGAGCATACAAGTGGATGAAGAAATGAAAAGGCGCGGTATTCCAAAAAGTCAAGCGAAAAACAGAGAGGAACGGAGATCTTTTCTTAGTTCGGTCTATGGAACAAATGTTCTGTAATGGGCCAACTAAGTAAGTACGTAAGTAAAAGCAGTGAAAATCTGGGTTCCTTACATTTTCAAATTTAAACGGGCATATCTTCTTTTTTTCAATCTATTTCTTTCTTTTAAAGGGGTAATAATATCTTTCGAACAAGTTATTATTTTTTTAATCGGTTCACAAATGGCTAAGTTATAGTGGTTTAAGTCAGAAACAAGTAAAAAAGTATCAGCTTTACTGACAGATATATACCCTCAGCCTGTGTATATTGAAATAATTTTTTAGGGGCTTTTAAAAATTTTGGATGTATGAACCGACAAAAATGTTGATTAGGATTAAAGATCAAAAGTTTTGCGGAGGAGTTACTTAAAGGAATGGATCGGCATTGACCATTATGGAAGTGGATCTCCAGCCACTACATATGGTGCATAGGGGGTTTTTACACCCTTCGGGCTGTTTGCTCAAGAAGTATGGACTTGCCCTTTGAAAAAAATTTACCATCGTAATTGAGGCAGCGAATGCAAGTTGCTTGAACAAAAATCAAAGTGATTCGATTGTAGGTCTTAAAGTGAACTTACCAGAAATTTTGAACTTTTGTGGGGGAGGTACCTGAAGGAGTGGACCGATATGGCTTATCTTCCAACTTAAGCTATGTTTGGGCAAAATATTACTAAGGCCAAATTTTGGACCGAATCGGCAGATCCGTTCGAGAGTTATCTTGCGCTCCAACCACCTCACACGGTGTTAAAGGGTTTTTTGCAAGTTTCATGATATTTTCTCAGGAAGTATGGACTTGCCCCTGATAAAACTTGTACCGTCGTATGGAGGGCAGTGAATACAAGTTGCTAAAACAAAAATCAAAGCGATTGGAGAGAAGGCCCTAAACTGAACTTTTCCGAAATTTTGTGTGGGAGGTATCCGAAGGAGTGGACCTATTGAGACCGTATTGGAACCTCATATTACTCTGGTATAAAGTTTACGCTATACAAAGTATGGACCAAATCGGTCACTCCCTTCAAGAGTTATCGTGCGCACAAACTTTCCGAACATTTTCGAACTTTTGTGGGGGAGGTACCGGAAGGAGCGGACCGATGTAGCTCATCTTCGAACTTAAACTAAGTTTGGGCAAAAAATTACGAAAGCCAAAATTGTAACCGAATCGGTTCATCCGTTCTAGAGTTATCGTGCGCTCCAGGACAGACAGACAGACAGACAGACGGACGGACATGGCTAGATCGACTCCAAATTGTCTTAAACACATTTCGTCCAAACATACTTGGGGTCTAAAACCATTATTTCGATGAGGCACATTTTCATCGTATCAAAGTGTATATACCCTCCTTAGCCTAAAGGCTGAGGGTATAAAAATCCCACAAAAAACTACAACTGAATTTCTCACAATTTTCAAAATAAATATTGAACAAAACTAAGAAACATTATACGATGGCTGAACGATAACTATCTGGCCTAAAAATGAAAACACAAATATTTACAATAAAAAACGATTTTATTGTTTTCCTAAGTAGTCTCCAGCATGAGTTATACACTTCAACAGCATCTTGAGGCAATAAAAATCGTTGACCACGCCTTTCATGTGCTGAAATCAAATGAAGTCATTGGATCCCCAGTCAGGGCTATTCGACGGATGACCCATCAATTCCACGTTTTGTCCGGTCAAACAGGCGCTGGTTTCTATCGATGTGTGAGAGCCCACATTGTCATGATGCAGAATGATTTGTATTCTCTTGTTCGTTTTTTGAACTTCTCAGGAGACTTCAGGCAAACAAATTGTTGTTTATTACTCAGAATTAACCATCCTATATTTCTCAAGCCGTATAGTCGCCACACTGTCAGTTTTTCTGAAGAAGCAGGCAACCTTTTGCTTCGAAGTACTTCTTACATGAACAACTATCGCTTTCGAAGACACAAACGGCCGCTTTCTGCTTTGTTTCAGGCTCCTAAGCATAGATCCTTGATTCGTCGTCCGTGACGATCTTATAAACGTCGTTTGAATTTTAGATAAAGTTCGAATATGGACTATATTGGTCCACCCCTTCGGGTACCTCCCAAAAACAATTTCGGAAAAGTGCAGTTTCAAAGCGGCTCTAGAAACGTTTTGATTTTTGTTGTAGCTATTTGTATTTGCTGTCCCCATTACGACAGTACAAGATTTTTCAGGGGCAAGTCCATTTTTCCTGAGAAAATAATAAGTTCCAAGATTTACCATATCGGTCCACTCCTTCGGGTACGCCCACACAAAAGTTCCACACTTTTCGCTAAAATGGTACACGCTATATCGGTTGAACGGGGCAACCGATTTAACCTAAACATTGAATCTCCTAATATTTTATCCAAATGTGGTTTAATTTCGAAAGTGGTCTATATCGGTCTTCTCCTTAGGGTACCTCCCACACAAAAGTTCAACATTTATGTTTACGTGCCGTTTACTGTCTGTTCGAATATCCTTTGACAATTTATTCCGATGTTACTCCTTGTGGTCCTTTTTGCAGCTATATTATGTTTTTCATGGCCAAGACCATGCTTTCTGGCGTAGTGGTAAAAACCTCTTAGTTATACGGTGACAAGCTGATATGACTGGAGTTCGCGCTATCTATCGAAAATAAATGACCCCAAAATAAGATCCACTACCAAAATGGGACATGCCGATACATTCCTTAAGGTACCTCCTAAGCAAGACGTTTTTGCCTTTCTGTCTGTCGTAATATTTTGTCCAAACTTAGTTTAAGTTCGAAGATGGTCCATATCGATACACTCCTTCAGGAACTTCCCCAACAAAAGTTCAAAATTTGTCTGTAAAATGGTGTGAACGATAACCCTCGAAGGGACAATTGATTTGCACATCGTATTATTTCTTCCAGATATATATCGGTCTCGAATATGGACTATCGGTGCACTCATTCGGATAACGCGAGTTTAAGAGCTTCTCTCGGATCGTTTTGAAATTTTTTTTCAGTAGGTTGTACTTGCAGCTCCTTTTACAACGGTACAATCCGCAATATAATTCTCGCAGGGAGTTTGTGATTGATACAGACTTTGGTTAGAAAATGGACTATATCGGTCCACACCTTCGGGTACCTCCCACGTAAAATTCGCAAAAAGTTGCGATTCTTTTTTCAGTAGGTTGTTCTAGCGGCCTCAGTTACAACGCTACAATTTTTTTTCCAGAGTAAGTCTTCAAAACTTTTAAAATTTTCTTCTAAACATAATTTTACAAAATTTAATATTTCGAGTCCTTTATGAAGAAGTTTGGTTACAAGAAATGTTTCGTATATGTCAGAGATTTTATATACGGCATTATTATTGTGTTTGGTTTTGTTGTTGGTGTTTTTTTTTTTTTTTTTTTGGTCAGTGTCTGAGGGTATATCTCCGTCAGCATAGCTGACTGATACTTCCTTACTTGTTGTCTTCTATAAAAACATTAAAGATCAATGGGATATTCTGATTTCTATAAGGAGGTGGAAATACTTTCTGAATTTTGAAAACCTTTCATCAGAAGAGATAAACCTTTCATCAGAAGAGATAAATGCCGGTCTTATCCCAGTAAAAAAGTAATTACCAAGTTATGATTTTATTCAGCAAATTTTGGCAGTATTAACTACTTAAAAATTGACCGTAAAAGTCTTTATTTTTACATGGAGATGTCATAGGATGGAAGAACTTCCTTAAATATGTTTTTATACCCTCCACCATATGGAGGGTATAATTAAATTTGACATTCCGTTTGTAACACTACGAAATATTCGTCGGAGACCCTATAAAGTATATATATTATTGATCAGCATAACATTCTATGTCGATCTAACCATGTCCGTCTGTCCGTCCGTCAAGATACAGCTCGCAATTTTAAAGATAGAGAGTCAAAATTTGGTACAGAAGTTTTTATTACTTGCAGGATGGTTGGTATTGAAAATGGGATATATCGGTCCACGTTTTGATATAGCCCCCATAGAACGGTACCTCCAGATTTTCGGTATTTTTAATGTTTTAGCTTCAGTATCCTACCAAAATGGCTGAAATTTGGTACGTTGTCTTCTTTGGGGGTATAAAACTTTCCCCCAGAATTTTGTTGTTATCGGTCCACACCTTTATATAGCCCCCATAGAACGGTACCTCCCGATTTTCGGTATTTTGAAGGTTTTAGCTTCATTATCCTACCAAAATGGCTGAAATTTGGTACGTAGTCTTCTTTAGGGGTATAAAACTTTCCCCCAGAATTTTGTCGGTATCGGTCCATACCTTCATATAGCCCCCATAGAACGGTACCTCCGATTTTCGGTATTTTGAAGGTTTCAGATTCATTATCACACCGAAATGGCTGAAATTTGGTGGTATAAAACTTTCCCCCAGAACTTTGTCGGTATCGGTCCATGCCTTCATATAGCCCCCATAGAACGGTACGTCCCGATTTTCGGTATTTTGAAGGTTTCAGATTCATTATCACACCGAAATGGCTGAAATTTGGTACTTAATCTACGTTGGTGGTATAAAAATTTCCCCCAGAACTTTGTCGGTATCGGTCCATGCCTTCATATAGCCCCCATAGAACGGTACCTCCCGATTTTCGGTATTTTGAACGTTCTGGCCTCAATATTCCACCGAAATATAAAATATTCCAGAAGAGTATTATCAGTATAGGTCCACGTCTTCCTATATCCCCATAGAAGAGTACTTCTTGATTTTCGTACTTTTTAATTTTGTAAGTTTTAGCCACATTCTCTTACCGAAATATAGGAAATTTGGTATTTAGTCTTCTTTGAGCCTAAAAACTTTCCGTCAGATATTTGTAGGTATAGATCGACGTTTTGAAATAGCCCCCATAGAATGGTGCCTCACATTGTTTTACCGAAATTGCTGAAATTTAGTATTAACCCCCAGTTTTTGTAACTTATTTTTGTTCGTTCGTCTATATTCGTAATAATTTAGGCATTCATAGCTCAGACCCCCGATTGACATACACATCTAATTTTTCGTATACCCGTTCCATATATCATTAAGGATTCCTCATTTAAAAATCAGCGCTCTACATTTGCGCTAAAGCGAGTAAATCGATCTACAAAATTTGACAATTCGTGTGAGAAGAATAAAAATTTTTACAAAAACTGGGGGTAAGTCTTCTTCATACACGAAAGGAAACTAATTATTCCATTTTAGTTCAATACAACTTGTGGTGGAGGGTATAACAAGTTCGGCCCGGCCGAACTTAACGCTGTTCTTACTTGTTTTTTGTATCTCATCAACTTTCGCGGTTACAGGCCTCTAAAGGTTTGAGGCTTTGATGTAAAAAGGACTATATCATCCAAACCGTTCGGAAATTTGAATTTACCTCAGAGGCAAAGTTGTAGCTCTTGTCTTAAAGAACAAAAATTGTGAACACAGATAATCCATCAAACTTCATCTGCAAGGTCAAAATCGCCATGGTCAAATTTCTTTTAAATTTTTTTTCTCAAGTTTGTTATACAGCTATCAACACGATCAAATTTGAAGCAAACAACCAACTACAAAAATGTACCTCTGATCTCAATAAACATCTTTCTAGAATATGCAAACTCTGGTCAAAATAGCAAAACAATTGCGATTTTTATCCTCTTTGCTCGGCTTCTGCTCCATAGACACTAAACCGTTCAAAATTCAAGAAAACCATCAACCACAATAGTGTAGCAAAGGCATCAGTAAACAATATTCTGGAACATGCGAAATGTCAAACATCTTTTGCTCCAATTTTTATACATTTTTCTCCGACTTTGTCCGCTGACCGCCCAAAAATTAAGGATACAATCAACTACAAAAATGTACCTTAGATTTTAACAAACAAATTTCTAGAACAAATGAAGATTCTAGGAACATTTCTTCAAGCTCAAAATTCGGGTCCGTAAATAACAAACCTTTCAAATTTCCTTGAGTTTTTAACAGTTTGTTATTTCCAAACCTAAACAGGGGGAATGTTAAAAATAATTTAGTTGTTCATGAATTTCAGCCCTAAGAATCATTCCTGGAATCTTCGTATGTTCCAAAAAGTCGTTTACTGAAATCTTAGGTACATTTTTGTAGTTGACGGTATCCTTAATTTTTGGGCGATTCGGTATCTGTGGACCAGAAGCCGAGAAAAGAGGATAAAAATCGCAATGGTTTTGCTAATTTGGTCATTAAGATCCGTTTCTACAGAGTTCGTATATTGTAGAAAGATGTTTATTGAGATCTGATTGTAATTGGTTGTTTGCTTCAAATTTGATCGGTTTAATAGCTGTATAACAAAACTTGCGAAACAATTTTAAAAGAAATTTGACCATGGCGATTTTGAAGCTTGATGGATTATATGTGTTCACAATTTTTGTTCTTTAAAATTTTCGAACGGTTTGGATGATATAGTCCTTTTTACATCAAAGCCTCAAACTTTTAGAGGCCTGTAACCGCGAAAGTTGATGATATACGAAAAAAAGGCGAGACATGTGTTCTCTCTTTTTTGGTCTTCTGTCACGCTGTGGTGGCAGAATATAGGTAATAGTTTTCGTGTTGCGCAGTGTAACTTTCCAATACAAATTTTTTCAAAAAGTACGAGAACGGAAAAATGGCAATAACTCAAGCAGAATTGTCAAAGCCAATCAGATGACAACAAATATGCTGCTGTTTCTACTCAGCCAAAATTGTGTAGAAGAAAATAGGAGACATATGTCTAAACAACATCTTCGAAGGGACAAGGGTAACTTCTCTCAAATCAATGAGGGCACGTGGACTCAGTCCGAGTCCGAACGGCGTGTCTTACGATACCCTTGTGAGAAGTTCTTCATGGATGAAATAGTCAGGAATTGAATGCCAGCATTACACTGAGAGGATTTGCCACAGCCTAAAATGTTGATGTTTTGGCCAGGTATTGAACCGCAGACCTTCTGAGTGCAAGGAGGTGGCGCTAACCACTACAGCACGGTGGCTCCCATGGATGATAGGAGAAGAGAGCGTAATTTAACGCCATTTTTACTTCTTTATGAGAATTTTTGTTCTCCGCTGTCGACAGCATCTAGGAAAATATGATCAAAATGCCGTTTAATGATACAATTTTGTCTTAAGAGAAAAATCGTCATTTTAGACCAAAAAATCGTCAAATCGTAATTTTTCATTTTTGGTCCAAAAATCGTCAAAATGGCGATAAATCGTAAAATTCGACAACACTGCCTACAGGTCCTCTATGTAAAGACACAACGGATTTTCTATGAATAGTTTTATTCTATCAGTAGACCTACTGAGGTACTACGATAGGATCTACCAGATCAATGATCTTCTATAAGAAAGGTATTGATCTTCTTTGAGATAATGTTTCGGATTCATTATAAAATCACCTAAACCTACTGGTTATGTAATGAACAACTGATCTGTAGTACCTCCATTAGAATACCTACATTAGAATTAGAATAAAGCAACCTACTGGTTGCTTTAAATATTCTTTAACAATCCACAACTTGTGGCCTTCAGCGATTGCTTAAAATGTTTTTTTTTTTTTTTCTTAAATCCACTATTTCTGGCCTCCAAAGGGTAACACGAAATAATTTTTAAAAATCCACGATTTCCATATCCAAAACTTGCTGAGAATAATGGAATATCAGCCTGAGTACTTCAACAAACAAAATTTTCTGAACCTTTAAAACCTACCCACCACCACTGTAAAATAAGCAATTATAACAACAACAAAGAAACACATTCGGCATTGGTAAAGATGGAAAACTTCGAAAAACTCATTATTACATGTACTGACGATATTACAATTCCTTGGCAAAGTTGTTGTTATAGTTGTTGCCGTTAAGCGTATTATTAGCTGTGGCACTGAAGGTTCTTGGGTGCATTTCGTGGGCTGGTTATTTGATTTTTGAGAATAAGGGAAAACCCAAAGACACAAAGAAAAAGAAACACCAGAAACAACAAGGAAAACATATAAATCGATAGCCCGGCTGAATGCACAAACATCGCGTTGTTGCAACACCACCGTTTGTGTGGATGGATGGATGGATAATAAACCATTGCAAGTGCATTCAAGCATTTAACCAAACCATCTGTTACTCGCGCTATTACAGTTTGCCGCTGCAACCGCCTCTGGCGCTCTCACTTGAATATAATAACCACCACCCTGCTTCCTCCTATTCCTCAATATGTTGCATGTTGTCCAATGAGTACTGGACTGTCTGACTGACGGGCAACATGTAGCTATGGTGCTTCTGCCACACGGCCGTCTTCACTGTTTGTGATTGTTTTCTGAAAGAATTGGTCATTTGGTGAGGAATATCGTGTTTTAACGGAGGGTAGGTATGATAAAATCTGGTAACTGTTTAATTAGTGGTCATCCGCCAGTCAGCCAGAAGATTTGTAACATCTGTTATTGTTATAAATCAGTAATGGATGGCTTTTTTTAATCGCATTTAAAAGGAATTAAAAATATTTTATTACAGTAATTAAATCTTTCCAAATTAATGTAAAATCAGAGTGGATCTTATTGAAGGGGCACTTCAAATAGATTTGGAACAAATGCTAGTCGATGACAAAGCATATGGCAACATTTGTTGAACAAATTTTAGACTAAGATACATATATGTTTAACTTAAAATAATCTGAAGGGGAATTTACTAGATGTCAACTTAACATGGTGCTGGATTTAATCAGAACAATCATAAGACCAAAACCAAGCACTAAGTGCCAAAAATCTTTTAAATATTTTCAGTAGAGAGAACACATTCTAAACGTCTTCTGCAGAAAACAGAAGACTTTCTGAAAGTCTGCCGTGGACACGAGAAGACATTCCAAAGGCCTCCGATTTTAAGAAAGTAGACCTTTTAAAAAAGTATAGCTTCTAAAGCTCTTCTAAGGAAAGGAAAATACCTTTTAAAGGTTTACTATGTCGAACAAGGAAGCCCTTCAATAGTCTTTCTAGGAAAGGACAACAAAAACCTTTTATGGATACCGCCTCAAGGTATTCTATGTAAGAAAGAAAACCTTCCAAATATGTATATTCTAAGAAAAGAAGACCTATAGACATTAAATCATCAAAAGTGAAGAATACGACCTTCTGACGGCCTTCTATGGAAAGCAAAATGGTTTCTATTGAAAAGATCTTGTTTGGAAAGAAAAATATCCTCATATGGAATCAAATAAGGGAAATAAGGCGACATTCGAAAGGCCGCCAATGGAAAGAAGACCTTCTAAAGGCCGTCAATGGTAAGAAGACCTTCTAGGGAAATAAGACAACATTCTAAAGATCTCCTACACCCAGAGAAAAAATGACACCATACTTGGTCAAACTGACCACATCCGTTGGCGATAGTTCATTAACACTGTGTGTTGTCGAAATGAGTCCGAAATGTCAATTTGACAACGAGATGGTATCAACGGTTTCGAGAATTGACAAATTTCCATGGTCAAAGTGAACACGTTTGTGGTCAAAATATTAAAAATTGAGCACTTATGTGTTCATATTAAAAACAAAATGACAACAGCCGTTGTCAAAAAATTGAACACGTGTGTGCTCATGTTGACACTATACGTTGCTGATTTTGAATACATGTTGTCTCTCTGTGTAGGGAAAGAAGTAAAGAAGAAGAACATTTAAAAGTTTTCTATTGAAAGAAGATCGTCTAAAGGTCTTCAATGGAACAAGATCTGCTAAAAACCTTCCAAGAGTCATCTATGGAGCGAAGACTTTCTAAAGGTATGCTGCGGAGAAAGATCTTCTGAAGACCTTCTTCTGTTGAATGACCTCTTCTTCTGTGGAATGAACTAGTCCTTCCAAAGACCTTTTATGGAAAGAAGACGGATTCTAAAGGTCTTGGGTGGAATGAAGGAGTATTTCCAAAGGTTATTTATGGAAAAAGAGGACATTCTCATGAGCATCTAGGGAAAGAAGAAACCCTTCTAACCAGACCTGCTTAAGGTATTCTATGTATGGCAGAAGAGAAGATTTTCAAAAGAGTATTCTTGACGCACAAGAAATACCTTCAGAAGTCTTCCTAGAAAAGAACAACAAAACCTTCTATGGAAGGAGGATAATGCCTCGATGTTTTCTATGTAAAGAACAAGATCTTCCAAATATCTTCTATGAAAAGAAGACCCATAAAGAAAAACCCTATAAAAGGAGAGAACATTACCTTCTAAAGGTATTCTATGGAAAGGGTCCTGTATGAAATGAAAAAGATCTTCCTATGTAATGAAGAGGGCCTTCTACTAGGGAAATAAGAAGACCTTTAAAGTGTTTCTAAGGAAATAAGACGACCTTCTAGGGAAATAAGACAATCTTCTAAAGGTCTTTTAGTGAAAGAAGAAGACTAAGATCTACTAAACGTTTTCTATGGAACCAAGAAGACCTTCTCTATGCCTTCAGGGAAAGATGAAAAGAAGACCTTCCAATGGTCTTCTATGGAAAGAAGAATTTCTAAAGGTCTTCTGAAGAAAAATATCTTCTAATGGCCTTCCTTTAAAAAAGGTCCACCTTCAAAGGTCTTCTGCAGAAAGAAGAACACCTTCCAAAATTCTTTTATGGCAGGAAGACCTTCAAAGGTCTTCTGTGGAATGAAGGAGAATTTCCAAAGTTGTTTTATAGAAAAAAAAAAAGACATTTCAAAGATCTTGTAAGGAAAAAAGAAGACCTTCTAAGGGGCTTCTAGGGAAAGAAGAAAACCCTCTAACCTGACCTGCTAAAGGTGTTCTATGGATAGAAGAGAATACCTTCTAAACGTTTACTAGGAAAAGAAAAAGGCCTTTTAAAAGAAGAAGACCATTTACTAGTTTTATATTGAAAGAAGAAACCCGTCTAAAGGCCTTCTGTGGAACTAAGATCTGCTTAAGACCTTCCAAGAGTTTTCTATGGAACAAAGTCTTTCTAAAGCTCTTCTGTGGAAAAAGATCTTCTAAAGGCCTTCCTTGAAAAAAGTGGATCTTCTAAAGGTCTTCTGTGGAATGAACGAGTCTTTCCAAAGGTTTTTTTATGGAAAGAAGAAGACATTTCAAAGATCTTCTAAGGAATGAAAAATACAAGATCTCCTAAGGAGCTTCTAGGGAAATAAAATGACCTTTTAAATGCCTTCTAGGGAAAGAAGAAGGCCTTCTAAACGTCTTCTGGGGAAGGCCTTCCAAATGTCTTCTGGGGAAAAAGAGTACCTTCTATAGGTCCTCTATGGAAGGAAGAACCCTTCTATGAAAAGAAGACCTTCTAAATGCCTTCTATGGAAAGAGGAACCCCTTCCAAAGGTCTTCTGCGGTTTGAATAAGACGTTCTACAGGTCTTCTGCGGTTTGAAGAAGACGTTCTACAGATCTTCTGCGGTTTGATGAAGACGTTCTATAGGTCTTCTGAGGATTGAAGAAGACATTCTACAGGTCTTCTATGGAGAGAAGAACACCTTTTAAAGGTCTTCTATGGAAAGAGAACACATTTTGAAGGAATTCTATGGAAAGTAGAATACCTTTTAAAGGACCTTTATACAGAGGAGAATACCTTTTAGAGGTCATCTATTGAAAGGTCGTATGCTAAAAGAAGGCCTTCTAAAAGGGCTTCCATTAAAAAAGTTGATCTACTAAGGATATTTTGTGGATACAAGAAGACCTCCTAAAGGTCTTCTATACAAATAAGATCTTCAAAGTGTCTTCTATGCCAAGAAGACCTTCTAAATGTCTTCTGTGGTCTGAAAAAAAACATTCTATAGATCTTCTGTGGAAAGAAGAAAATCTTTTAAAGGTCTTCTAGGCAAACACGAAGGAAAGAAGACCTTCTGAATGACTGCTATAAAAAGACACATTCTAAGGCTTTTGTATTGAAAGAAGAATAACACCAAATCGAACTCTTTTGGTCTTCTTTTAATTGACAAGCATCTTCTTTAGCCCATTTGTGGAAAGAAGATGACATTCTAAAGGTTTTCTAGGGAAAGAAAATGGATTTCTTATATGGAAGTTGTAAAACCTTCTACACGTCTTCTATGGAAAACTTAAGAAGATATTTTTAAGGTCTGCCAGGGAAAGAAGACTTTCCAAACGGTCTTCTGTTTAAAAAATCCTACATGGAAAGAAGAAAGAAGAATAAAGAAAATAGTGTAAAGAAGTTGTCTCTCTTCTGTGGATAGAAGAAGACTACCTTCTAAAGGTATTTTATGGAAAGAAGAAAAAGGCCTTTTTATGACCTTCCATGAAAAAATATGACCATATTAAGGTCTCATTTATAAAGAAGAAGACATTCTAAAGGTCGCCTATGAAAATAAGAAGGATAAGGATCTTCTATTGGAAGACGACCTTCTAACGTATTATATTAGAAAAAGAGGTCATCTAAAGGTCCAATATAAAAAGATATTCTATAGAAAAAAATTTTTCTAAATAATAGTGACTCCTTTGAAACCTTCAAACAGATTTTGTCCAATCTCTGTACATCCTATTATTTTCCCCCTTAGAGATTAACTACAATGGATGGTGACACGATAACTATAGAAAGATCTGACGGACACTGGTCCAACATTGGCACTTCGTAACTTCAATAAAGGTTGACAACTCCGTCAAGTATTTTCGCTAACAAAGTTCAAAGGATCGTTGTTCGAGGATCGTTTCGAACTTCTTATCGAAGGTGGTTTTTGTGGTTGGTGTACAAGTTCATACTTCCTTACATAATGACTCTAAAGCTTTAAAAATTCTTACGTTGGCCAACTAAAATGACTGGTGGACATGATATCTATCTATCGAAAGTGTAGATTCCCAAACTTTGACTTTGTCGGTAGATTCTGTCTTAAATCCAGGTTAAGGTCACTTCTCGGATAGTGGTGAAATGTTTACAGTACAGTATAATTTTTTCTAGAGAAAACCAATACTTCCCTAGACATGGGCATAGAAATATCCTACAGTTTAATTTGTATTCCAAGTAAAATTTGTGGTCCCTATTACACAGCTTTAATATTATACTCCATACTTCTCTCGATAATAGACCAAATGTTCCAAAGAACAAAAAACACTTGAGTGGTGTTCGTATAGTAGTGCATGAAGGGCTATAGATTTTATTTCTGTATGCCCACTGTTTGCGATACCTTCCCCACTAACGCCAAAAAAATTACGATGGAATCTTCCAAAATTTCTTTTGTCACCGACGACAATGCAATTTACTTTTAAAATAAGGCATCTGTTCATAAGATATGTAAATATAGGTAGATCCACCATTCTAGTCATAGGTGTTTTTTGTTTGACCTCCGCATTTACAACCTAAATGTTTAAACTCACCTCCCTTTATTTTGCCATTGGCATGCAAAGCTTACAATGTAAGTAAAATTGCTGTGAAATGCAATCAAATTTAAAGCTAAAAATGCCACCTTTGTTTCTTCGACTAATATGAGGACTAACAACATATCAGACGAATGCAATTTATAGGCGGACGGACGAACAAACGACCACCTTGCAGACAAAAGGAAAAAAACATGAAAACAAACGCATTTTATTTTAATAGGCTACGCCTTCTATTAAAATGTGACCGGTTCTCCCTTTGAGCATTTGGTCATGTGTGTATATTTCAGCATGCTTACGTGTGTGTTTGTGGGCCTGCGTGTTCATGTGCGGAGTTCGTGCGAATGTTGAAATGATTTACATTTGTAAAAAGTTGATTGTACTTTTCTTCATGTTTCCAGTCACAAATTAATGTTTTATTATATCCGCAGCAACAATTTCCATACCCAGTCGGCAGGCTTTTCTACCAAATGACTTTGGCTACTCTCGCACGCATGTGTAAACGCCCACCATTCAAAAAAAAACCCAGCTAAGTCCGGCAGGCTATTCATTTCAGTTCAATGAGATTCCAAAGAATGATAGTAAAAGGTGTCGTCATTAGTTTTGTTTTCTAGCCATTGGCGCGGTTCACATTTGTCCCCCTTCTGTTTTGTTCAATGGAAAAAAGAGTTTTGTCAAAAATAATTATTTCAGGGGTTCATTCGGCAAAATGCGTGGCCCAGAGGGGCGTTCCTGCACAGAAAAAAAAACAGAACGAATTATCATCGTTTTGTAGTCACTTCTTATCCATTTGTGATTGCCAAACAATATTTAATTATTGTCAATTTTTCTTGTAAATGACCTCATTTCGGGTTACTCTGCTCTAAATATCGAATATTTTTAATGGAAAATATCATCCCCTTTTCTGTCGGGTTGGATGGCAGTACTATCGTTTGGTGCTAATTGCAGTATCTCGCTGTGACTCTGTGTATCATATGAAAGGGGGGTTCCATTTTACAATTTGATAAGAATTTGTGGGAGGTTCCTTGGTAATTACAGTAGTCGTTTGTTCTTCGTTCGTTCGGTCTGTCGGTCATTGCCCTAATATCAGGGACAAGTGAATGGTGTCAGCAATATGGTAATGATGTTAAATTGTCGTGTTGTGTGTGTGAGATCTCCTAATAGGGGACAATTTACAAAATAGGGAGTAGTTTGCGGTTATACTCACACATACATACATTCACATTAACTATAAGTGTATGGTTGGATAGATGCTATGGCAGATGTCATTTAGTCTTAATGAACCACAACAAAAGAAGAAACAAAATTGTCAGGGGTGATGATATCAAAGAGATGGAATTGCCAAAAGAGGGAGGTGAGTGTTGACACCTTTTTATTTGTTATAACGATAACAGAAACAAGCCTTCATGTCCTGTGACGTAGGTGGGATACATTCAAAGTAACGGTATTTTTATTGAATTTAAGATGGACCCAAAGAGGAGAGAAAATTAAGAAGTTTTTAGAGATGTTATCACCTAACATTCTCGAAAAGTCCACATCCACAACAAAGGAAAACAAATATAGACTTTTGGAAGACGAGCCCCAAAAAAATCAAAATTCGTTTTTTGATTGAATCTAATACATTGAACTAAAATACATGAATTTTATTTCAAAATTTCAAGCTTATATTCAAGCTGAAGTAGGGGATGACCTTGACAGGATTTATCTTGGTATCTCCTGCATCTCAAGTGGGCACGAACCTCCCCATGGTGTCACCTGGTAAGCTGCCTTTAAGACACGTTAAAGATAGTGAGCTAACATGTGCCGCGCATTCACCCATAAGAACGTTAAAAATGCCAATAAACAACAAAGGAAAAGAAAAACAAAGTTGATAAACGAGCCCTGCAAACGTTTTAAGGGCCGTGATCTGCGAATCTGCACCTGGAATGTTTGCACTCTTTATACACTGGCATATGTACTTGTAAAGTACAAGGCCGATATAACTGCCACAGCATCTAAAGGTAAAGCGGATTTGTAGTTGATCGGAGGTTAAAACATCTGGTCTCCAGCGCCACTCTAGTGAATAAAAGACTTGCTACAATACGGATAAAAGCACAATTCCTAAACATCAGCTTTATTTGCTCTCATGCTCCAACCGAAGACAAGGACGAACAGTCCAAACATATATTCTACGAGTGCCTGTAAGAAACATATGAGCGCTGTCCGGCCCATAACATTAACACTATTCTGGGTGAGTTTAATGCCAAAATTAGAGAGCAGAATATCTTTGGCCCAACAGTCGGGAAATTCTGTCTCCATAGTGAATCATCTGACAATGGAATGAGGTTGATAGACGTTGTAGCGGCAATAAACATGGCAGTACCAGTTTTAAGCATCTCGATATTCATAAGGGCACATGACTGTCTCCAAATCAAATAATAAGACATCAAATTGAAAACGTTGTGATAGATGGAAGATATTTATTGAGCGATCGTTCCGAGGAGCAAACATAGACTCGAACCACCACCTTGTTGCAGCAAAGGTACATACGTACCAGATTAAGGGGTTATGGCCACTTACAATTTTTACAAAATCGACTTTTCTATTTTAAAGTACAGGTAGAATAGAATATGCTGCAAAAATTTCGTGTCGATCGGTGATTTGTATGTAACATCGTAGTTTGAAAAATTCCGAAAGTATGTTACCTATCAGATGAAGACATCTTCTAAAAAAATTTGTTATTTATACCCTCAGCCTTTAGGCTAAGGAGGGTATATACACTTTGATACGATGAAAATGTGCCTCACCGAAATAATGGTTTTAGATCCCAAGTATGTTTGGACGAAATGTGTTTCAGACAATTTGGAGTCGATCTAGCCATGTCCGTCCGTCTGTCTGTCTGTCTGTCCTGCTGGCTGGAGCGCACGATAACTCTCGAACGGATGAACCGATTCGGTTCAAATTTTGGTTTTCGTAATATTTTGTCCAAACTTAGTTTAAGTTCGAAGATGAGCTATATCGGTCCACTACTTCCGGTACCTCCCCCACAAAAGTTCCAAAATGTTCGGAAAATTTGTGGGCACGATAACTCTTGAAGGGAGTAACCGATTTGGTCCATACTTTGCACGTCGTGAAATTCCTACCAGACTTAGATAAGGTTCCAATATGGGCTCAATCGGCCCACTCCTTCGGGTACCTCCCACACAAAATTTCGGATAAGTTCAGTTTAGGACCTGCTCTCGAATCGCTTTGATTTTTGTTGCAGCAACTTGTATTCACTTGCCCCCATACGACGGTACAAGTTTCATCAGGGGCAAGTCCATACTTCCTGAGAAAATGGCCGGAAAGGTGCAAAAAGCCCCTGTGACACCTTGTGTAGTGGTTGTTGCGCAAGATAACACTCGAACGGATGTGTCGATTCGGTCCAAAATTTGGCCTTCGTAATATTTTATCAAAACATAATTTAAATTCGAAGATGGGCTATATCGGTCCACTCCTTCAGGTACCTCCCCCACAAAACTTCAAAAATGTTCGGAAAAATTTTGCGCATGATAACTCTTGAAGGGAATGACCGATGTAATCCATACTTTGCACATCCTAATATATCTACCAGATATAGATCAAGTTCGCATATGGACTATATTTGTCTACTCATTCTGGTATCTCTCACACAAAATTTCGGATAAGTCCAGATTAGGACCTGCTCGCGAATCACTTTGATCTTTGTTGAAGGGATTTGCATTCGCTACCTCCATTACGACGGTAAAAGTTTTTTCAGGGGCAGGTCCATATTTCTTGGGAAAACAGCCCGAAAGGTGTAAAAAAACCCCTGTGTCACCATATATGGCGGTCGGAGAACACGATAACTCTCGAAATGTTCAACCGATGTGGTCCAACATTTGGTCTTCGTCATACTATATCCAAACTTAGTTTCATGGGCAATACCGGTCCACAACTTTCTGTACTTCTCCCCAATATTTAAAAAATGTCACTAAAATGCTAGCACGATATCCCTTGAATGGGGCAACCAATTTGGTCCAAACTTTGGATCTCCTAATATTTTATTAAAATTTAGTTTAACTTCTAAAATGGCCCATATCGGTCCTCCCTAAGGGTACCTGCCCCACAAAAGTTCAACATTTGTGTCTTTGTGCAGTTAATTCCTAATCCACATTTTTGTCGGCGAGTTCAATGGTCCAAAAAGGGCCACAAAATTATGAAGAGACCTTAAATGCATTCGATCTGTCTGGATGTAAAATATTCGCTTCACATTGGCTGAGGGTATATCTCTGTCGGCAAAGCCGACTGATCCTGTTTTACTTGTTTTTGTTTTCATCTGATAGCTCACACCTCACACCTACTTTTGGAATTTTTTTGTTGAAAAATATTGCAATTAGGGTCACCTACGAAACACTGTTTTTACTTAAGTAGTTTGCGGTGCCCTCTGCAGCTCGAAAATGAATAAACCGATCAGCACATGTTTTTGTGGGATTACTAAGAACCTAATAATCTTATACTTAAGCGAAACGGAATATAAAAAAATCCATTTAAAAAATGCGTAAAAAAATTTGAAGTCTGTCGTTTAAGTACAAGCTTTTTGTATGTATAATAAGCCCACAAAAACATATGATCATCGGTTTTCGAGTTACAGTGGGCACCGCATTCCAAAATGCCATTTTGAGAAAACCGCGTTTCAAACTTCGATGTTACATACAAATCACAATGAATTTTCGCATTCTAACGCTCATATCGCAGCTAATTTTTGTCCAATATACTCGAAATTTTTGCAACATATTCTATTCTACCTGTACTTTAAAATGAGGCAATAAAAGAAATAAAGTGCGAACAGACTCAACATGGAAGTGGGACACTGCAAAGCTGCAATCACAACAGATAGTCACAGAATATTACAGCCAACTGCCCCTAATTGCTTAATCAAAGCACTCCTCACCCCTATTGCCTATTCCATGCCCCAAATCCATACATGGATACCATATTTCTTCAAAAAAAATTATTGCCACCGTGGTGAAATGGTATGCACACGCCTTGTACGCTGAAGGTCGTGGGTTCAATTACCTGACCAGGCAACGTAAAATTTTCAACGGTGGCAAAATAATGTTGGCAACATTTCCTGAATACTTCAGTTCTTTACATGTGGTGTCATAGGACATGCCGTTCGGACTCGGACCCTTGTCTCTTTGTTCAACAAACAATTATTGAGAAAAATGCCAAAAGCATTTAGAAATAGCTTCCCTAGGCAATATATTGAGATATTACACTAATCTTAACCAAGGGTAGCACCAAAACTTCAAGACCCCGTACAGCATTGCAATTAGCATCAATTTAAAAAAAACTGGCAATTTCTGTATCATGATTTCAAAACTTGTCTAACATGATTGCGACATTTTGTAGCATGGGAGTAGAGTTACAAACAAATGTGAAATTACTCATAGATAGTGAACTATGTCGTTCACTTGAACTAGGTTGACACAACTCTACATGGAAGGTAAATGTAGTTATTTACAAACAAACCACAAGAATAAAGGAAACCCATGTAGTTCCGTCAGATAACCGCTTTTTTATAAGAGGTTAAGAGTTGGTTTTCACGTTTCGTTTTCTTAATTTGTCGAAATATGCACCCGACATTTAAAATATGGAATTCAATTTGGGTATTCTCCACAAAAATTATGGTCAGTTTCACCCGACCAGTACTATCTGATCATTACCCAAATTTATTGGCATATTGCTTGATCAAAACTCTTACCTCGTACCAAAAATTCTCAATATTGAACTATAACTGTGACTTCTAGCTTGATTATGATTACACTACACCCTTTTCATATGTAATTCGAAACATTTTATTTGTAATTGGAGAATTCCATTTGTAATTTGAATTATTCCATTCAAAATTCGAATTATTCCATTTGTAATTCGAATTATTTTGTTTGGAATTACAAATAAAAGGATTAATATTTAAAATAAAATAATTCGAATTTCAAATTGAATAATTCGAATTACAAATGGAATAATTTGAGCTACAAATGAAATGTTACGAATTACAAATAAAATTGTGGAATTAAAATTAAAATAATTCGAATTACATCTGAAAAAGGTGTACACACAATTAAAACTTTGGGATCCCCGTATATAATAGGCTGTAACTCTGTTATCTGACCACGTACATCAACATACTTGGCATTAAGGGAATGGTGGGTGGAAGATATCTTCCAGGAATAAAGGTATAGTCACTATACAAAACATTTTACAAATATTCACACAAAAGTTTGGGTCCATTTAACCAACTAAATATTATCTCATCATCATGGTTAATTGCAAGCTTCTTCCATGTCGTAAACCGAAAAAGAGAGAAATGGAAAGGCGGGAGTGTAAAAACTCGAGATGTACAGGATCCAGAATGAAATCCGAAAATTCTACACAAAGTGTGAAACATCAAAATGATGGCTTTGGTACAGGAACACCCTTCTATAGAGACCAGGCAAGGTAATTTGGTAACTGATGCAGATAGTGTGATCGGGATATGGAAAGAGTATTTTTCCAAACTGTTGGTATCCAATATTACCGAAGACGACGAAGGTACTACAGATCCAGTCCCAGAAGATGGTATTGAATATATACCACCCGGCCAAGATAAGGTAAAGACAACGATAAACCAGCTGATAATAAGGCAGCAGGAGCCTATGGCCTACCAGACGAGCTATTCAAAATCGTAAGCGACACGCTGATAAGCTGTATGCCATCTGCTAGGAATAACGCGTACCCGGCAATTGGAGCATCCTGTGCCCCGTCCACAAGAAAGCAGATAGGACTGTATGCTTTAATTACAGGGGCATTAGTCTTTTCGCTATTGCCTACAATATAGTGTCAGGGATATTGTGCGACCGACTAAAGCCTATGGACTACGAGATAATTGGGCCATACCAATGCGGCTTTAGACCTGGCAAGTCCACCATTGACCAGATATTTACCCTGCGGCAAATCCTGAAGAAGACCCAAGAGATGCAGAACTTTTGTCGATTATAAAGCAGCCTTCGACAGCCCACTACGTTCAAAGGTATTCCAGGTCTGAATTTGGTATCCCCGCAAAGCTCATTCGGCTTTGTAAAATTACTTTAAGTGACACGAGATCCTCAGTTAAAATAGGAAAGAACCTCTCCGAAGAATTTTGTACCAAAAGAGGTTTCAGGCAAGGAGACATCCTCTCGTGTGATCTCTTCAACATCCTTCTGGAAAAGGTTATTCAAGAGGAAAACGTCAAAAGAAGTGCCACAATCTACACAAATAGCCACATGTTACTTGCTTATGCTGATGATATAGACATCATGGGACGATCAGTAAAAGAAGTAACAGATACCTTTATGAAGGTCGAAGGAGAATCTGCTAAAGTGGGTCTGGCGGTAAACGGCGGGAAGACTAAGTTGATGGTGTCGACTCGCAAGCGTCCATAGAGATCGGGCCAACAGTTGACGTTGATTCCTATAATTTTGAGGTTGTAAAAGACTTCGTCTACCTCGGCACCTCCGTAAACACAACAAACGACATCAGTTGTGAAATAAAAAGAAGAATTGTATTGGCTAACATATGCTACTTTGGCTTAAGAAAGCAGTTTAAAAACAAAGCCACATCTCGTCAAACAATAATAACACTATTCAAAACGCTGATACTACCCGTGCTGATGTATGGCTCCGAAGCCTGGGTACTTGCGCAAGCAGACATGGCAGTGTTTGGTGTGTTTGAGAGAAAAATTCTTCGAAAGATCTACGGACCAATCTGCGTTGACGGTGAATATCGACGTCGCATAAACCACGAGCTGTATCTGTTATACAAAGACATCAATATTGTTAAACGTATCGAGATGCAGCGATTGCGTTGGCTAGGCCATATCATAAGAATAAGCGATGATGAACCCTCTAAAAAGGCGTATAAATACGGACCGCTTGGCGGTGCACGCAGAATTGGCAGGCCAAGGAATGTATGGCGCAAACAAGTGGATGATGAGATGAAAAGGCGCGGTATTTCAGAGTGCAAAGCAACAAATAGAGAGGAATGGAGATCTCTTCTTAGTTCGGCCTATAGAACAAATGTTCTGTAATGGGCCAGCTAAGTAAGTAAATAAGGATTTCATCCAAACATAATTTGGGTCTAATACCATTATTTCGATGATACTCATTTCGCCCTTATGAAAGTGTATATAAATGCTGAGGGTATCAAAATGTTAAATCGGGTGGTACTGTTATATAGGAGCTATAGGGAAACGTGGAAGCTTTGAGGGCTTCCACAGACGGACGTACATGTCTACATCGACTACTGATTATTTCGAGGAGTTAAAAACGGAATGACAAAATGATTACACCCTAATATGGTGGAAAATATAAAAAGTAAAAATTTTAAGTTTAGTCAAAATATTGTCTCTAATCGATACACATATCGCAATTTCATAGCTTTTTGCACTACTG
>NW_027411755.1:204741030-204900402 GCF_047663935.1 Musca autumnalis
GAAATTATTAAATGAACCATTAATTACCCCATAATATATACACTCACTGGGTTTGTTTTTTGTTTGGATTCGGGCCGTTGTGGTGCGGGCGACCCAAAAACAAAAGCACAAATGAAATGTGGAAATTTTTAACGAAAAAAAATTTATCCCCCAAAAGCAGAACAACAAAAACTTAAAAGTTAAAGTTGTTAATTTAAGTGACATTGTAATGGAAGATCTCTTCAGTATTTCGACCCCACCACAAGACAACAATGAAATAAACTTTAAAAAGTTGTTGAACTAGTAAGCCTTACTCAGTAAGGGCTGAAGGAAAACTCGGTGTGTGTGGAGAAGTTGTACATATAGGTAAATATTGCACAATATCCGATTCATAGTTCGAGAATGTGAAAATGTTTTTTTTTTTCATTAAAGCGTGGATTTTCTAAGAATATTTTTTCACAGAACCTTAGCCAACAAAGCGTGGATTTTTTAGGAATATTTTTTAAAGAACTTTATGTTGTCTTTTTAATAATATTTTTCACAGAACCTTAGCGTGCATTTTTTAATAATATTTTTTCAAAGATCCTTAGCGTGGATTTTTTAATATTATTATATTTTAAAAATATTTTGTCATGGACTTTCTATTCACGAATTTTTTAAGAATATTTTTTCGCATACCCCCAGCGTGATTTTTTAAGAATAATTTTCACATACCCCTAGCGTGAATTTTTAAAGAATATTTTTTCACAGACCCTTAGCGTGGATTTTTTAAGAATATTTTTTTACAGCGTGGAATGTTCAAAAATTGTTTTCACAGCGTGGCTTTTCTAGGAACATTTTTACATCGTGGATTTTTTAAGCATAAGAACATTTTTTCACAGACCCTTAGTGTGGATTTTTTAAAATATTTTTTTCATAGACCCTTAGCGTGGAATTTTTAAAAATATTTTGTCACAGACCCTTAGCGTGTTCTTTTTTTTTAAATATTTTTTCATAGACCCTTAGCGTATATTTTTTTTTAAATTATTTTTTCACAGACCATTAGCGTGGATTTTTTTTAATATTTTTTCACATCCTGGTTTTTTTAAGAACATTTTTCACTGCCTGGATTTTTTAAGAACATTTTTCACAGCGTGGATTTTTTAAGAACATTTTTCACAGACCCTTGGAGTGGAATTTAAAAAAAAAAATTCAAAGACTCTTAGCGTGGATTTTTTAAAAATATTTTATTAATATAATTTTTTTCACAGACCCCTAGCGTGGATCTTTTAATAATATTTTTTATGGATTTTTTAAGAATATTTTTTCACATACCTTAGCGTGATTTTGTAAGAATATTTTTCACCGACCCCTAGCGTGGATTTTTTAAGAATATTTTTTACAGGCCCTTAGCCTGGATTTTTTAAGAGGTGACGTAGGGGATGAGAGATACCAAGGAACGGTCCTGACCGGCTTTAACATGGCAAAGTCCAGGATTTATCTTGGTCCCTCTTTCATCTCAAGTGCACACTGACCTCCCCGTGGTGTCACCTAGGGTAGCTACCTTTAACACCCGTTAAAGGAAGTGAGCTAAAATGTGCCGCGCGTTCACCTACAAGGACGTTAAAAATTTGGGTTTTGGGCGCCGGGTTAGTAACCCTCCCCTAGAAAAAATCAGCTTACTATGAAAAAACGAAAGAAAAGAAAAAAAATCCCTCTAAAGTTGACGAACCCCGTAAACGTTTTAAGGACCATGATCTGCGAATCTGCACCTGGAATGTTCGCACTCTTTATAGAGAAAGTGCAGTTTACGCATTGGCAGATGTACTTGAAAAGTGCAAGGCCGACATTACTGCCATACAGGAAATACGATGGATTGGGAAAGGCGTCACAGCAACACCTAAAGGTGACGCATTGTATTATAGCTGCCATGACACAAAGCATGAGTTTGGGTTGCGGATTTGTAGTTTGTCGGAGGTTAAAACATATGGTCTCCAGCTTCACACCAGTGAATGAAAGACTTGCTACAATTCGAATAAACGCAAAATTCTTCAACATCAGCTTTATTTGCGCTCATGCTGCCACTGAAGACAAGGACGAACTGAACAAAGATATATTTTATAAGCGCTTAGAAGAAACATATGAACGTTGTCCTGCCCATGACATTAAAATTATTCTAGGCGATTTTAATGCCAAACTTGGATAGGAAAATATCTTTGGCCCAACAGTCAGAAAATTCAGTCTCCACAGTAAAAAATCTGACAATGGTATGAGGCTGATAGACTTCGCAGTGGCTAAAAACATGGTAGTTAGCAGCACTAGATTTCAACATCTCGACATCCATAAGGGCGCCTGGTCAGAAAAAAAAAATCAAATTGAGCGTGTTGGATGTGCGTTCGTTCCGAGGAGCAAACATAGACTCGGACCACTACCTTGTTGCAGCAAAGTTACGCACCCCGTTAAACGTAGCAAACAAAGTACGAACAGACACAACACGAAGTTAGACATCGGTAAGCTGCAATCACAACAGATAGCCACAGCATATTCCACTCAACTAGCCCAATTGCTTAATCAAAGCACTCCTCATCCCGATAAAATATCAGCGCAATGACAAATTATTGCCCACTCCATGCAAACAGCCGCAAAATCCATACTTGGATACCAGAGACCTCCACCAAGGAATCCATGGTTTGATCAAGAGTGTCGTGCTGCTACCGAAGAGAAAAATGCGGCATATAGGGTTACTTTACAATCGTAGCTACGCGTAGCGCACTAGAGAGATATCGAGAGAAAATGAGAGAGGATAAACGTCTTTCTGCAGGAAAAAGAGAGAAATGGAAAAGCAGGAGTTTGAAAAAATCGGAGATGTACAGGAACCGGAATGAAGTCCGAAAATTCTACCAAAGAGTCAAGCATCAAACTGATGGCTTTGTATAGGCACATCCTCCTGTAGAGACCAGCACGGTAATTTGGTAACTGATACAGATAGTGTACTCAGGATATGGAAAGAACATTTTTCAAAACTGTTGGTATCCAATAGCAGCGAAGTCGACGAAGATATCACAGATCCAATCCCAGAAGATGGCATTGAATGTATACCACCCGGCCAAGATGAGGTAAAGACAGCAATAATCGGCTGAAGAATAATAAGGCAGCAGGAGCCGATGGTTAACCAGCCGAGCTGTTCAAAACCGGAGGCGACACGCTGATAAGGTGTATTCATCAGTTAGTTAACACCATCGGGCAGGAAGAACGAGTACCTGACGATTGGAACCTGAGTATCCTGTGCCCTGCCCACAAGAAGGGAGATAAGACTGTATGCTCTAACTATAGGGCATAAGTCTACTTCCGATTGCCTACAAGATCGTGTCAGGGATATTGTGCGAACGACTAAAGCCTATGGTCAACGAGATAATTGGACCATACTAATGCGGCTTTAGACCTTGACCAGATAATTACCCTGCGGCAAATCCTGGAGAAGACCCAAGAGATGCAGATCGACACCTACCACCTTTTTGTCGATATAAAGCAGTCTTCGACAGCCCGCTGCGTTCAAATGTATTCCAAGCCATGTCTGAATTTGGTATCCCGCAAAGCTCATCCGGCTTTGTAAAATGACTTTAACTGACACGAGGTCTTCAGTTAAAATAGGAAAGAACCTCTCCGAAGAGTTTTGTACCAAAAGAGGTTTCAGACAAGGAGACAGCCTTTCGTGTGATCTCTTCAACATCCTGCTGGAAAAGGTTATACGAGAGGCAAATGTCAAAAGAAGTGACACAATCTACACCAATAGCCACATGTTACTTGCTTATGCTGATGATATAGACATCATGGGACGATCAGTAAAAGCAGTAACCGATACCTTCAGGAAGGGCAAAGGAGAATCTGCTAAAGTGGGTCTGGCGGTAAACGGCGAGAAGACCAAGCTGATGGTGTCGACGCGCAATGCGTCCATTGAGATCGGACCAACTCTTGAAGTTGGTTCCTATAATTTTGAGGTAGTAAAAGACTTCGTATGAGAGAAGTCTCCCTTGTCCCTTATGGGATGTTTGTGGAACAATTATATATATAAAAGACTTCGTATACCTCGGCACCGCCGTAAACACAACAACGACATCAGTTGTGAAATAAAAAGAAGAATTATACTGGCCAACAGATGCTACTTTGGCTTAAGTAACCACTTTAAAAACAAAGCCACAACTCGTCAAACAAAAATAACGCTTTACAAAACACTGATACTACCCGTGCTGATGTATGGTTCCGAAGCCTGGGTACTTGCGCAAGCAGATAAGGCAGTGTTTGGCGTGTTTGAGAGAAAAATTCTTCGAAAGATTTACGAACCAATCTGCGTTGACGGTGAATATCGACGTCGTATGAACAACGAGCTGTAGCATCTATACAACGTCATTAATAATTTAACGTATCGAGATGCAGTGATTGCGTTGGCTAAGCCATATAAAAAGAATGAGCGATGATGAACCCGCTAAAAAGGCGTATAAATTCGAGCCACATCGCGGTGCACCCAGAGGATAAAGAGATGACAAGGCGCGGTATTATAAAAAGCGAAGCACGAAACAGAGAGAATTGGAGCTCTTTTCTTAGTTCGGTCTATGGAACAAATGTCCTGTAATGGGCCAGTTAAGTAAGTAAGTAGGTTGATGGTTTTTTAAGAATATTTTACGGACCCTTAGTCAAGAGTAAATTTTTAAGAATATTTTTTTACGGAGCCTTAACCAACAAAGCGTAGATTTTTTAAGAATATTTTTCACAGCGAAGATTTTTTAAGAATATTTTTTCACAGCGAAGATTTTTTAAGAATATTTTTCTACATCGTGGATTTTTTAAGAATATTTTTACGGACACTTAGTCAACAAAGAGTGGATTTTTTAAGAATATTTTTTCACGGACCCTTAACCAACAAAGCGTGAATTTTAAGATTTTTTACAGCGTAGATTTTATAAGAATATTTTTTCACAGCTTAGATTTTTAAGAACATTTTATAGGCGTGGATTTAAAAAAAAAATTTCACGGCATGGATTTTTTAAGAATATTTTTTCACAGCGTGGATTTTTTAAGAATATTTTTTTCACAGAGTGGATTTTTTAAGAATATTTTTTTCACAGCGTGGATTTTTAAGAATATTTTTTGAATATGTTTTTACGGACCCTTAACCAACAAAGTTTGGATTTTTTAAGAATATTTTTCACAGCGTATATTTTTTATTTTTTTTTTTCCACAGCGTGGATATTTTAAGAATATTTTTTACGGATCCTTAGTCAACAAAGAGTGGATTTTTTAAGAATATTTTTTCACGGACCCTTTACAAACAAAAACAAACTTTACGGAGTTGCAATTAGTTCTAAGCCTTGTTAATTGTATTTTTTATTTCATAAATGTTATAAAATCCAATGAAAACTTGTTTTAGAATAATATTGTAAGTATTTATATGGTTGTAATTCTGTGTGTTTTTCAAATTTGTAAAAAAATATTTATTTAAATAGACGAAATTCCCCTGATGAAGTCGCCATAACCGTGGCGAAACGTTGGGAATAAATGCAAAAATTCTTGTTTTATTTGCAAAAAATCGCAGATGTCAATCAGCTAACAAAACTCAAAAACCCTTATCCACAGACCCTTATCCAACAAAGCCAACAAATAAATATCTTAGTTCCAGATACAGAGTAATAAGGCCTTCTATGAAAATGGTAAATCCATCATTGACCGGATCTTCCCTTTGCAATTTCTGGAAAATTCTCAAGAAAAGAAGATCGATACTTACGATACTATTCTTTGTCTTAGGCTTATAATTTTACTCAAAAAATCATGTTAGCTCATCAATGATTGATTTTGGGGTTATAAAGGGATACCCTTTTCTTTCAAGAACTAATTATGGCGGCGGAAATGTTATTTATTTTACCGAATTAAGAAAAACGCCCAACTTTTGTTTACAATAACGTTTAAGTACAAATAGCTGACAAATACACATTTAATTTCAAATTTACAAATTGTTTATATATTAAAGTAAATAAAAGAAATTAGTTGAACATTTTTATTGTTAATGCTGATGGCGATGATGACAGCAATAGTCGTTGTCGGCGGTAGTCATTCGTGGAATGTTCTTTTCATTGCCGCCAAATACAAAAAAGTATTTTTATTGCATTTTTAATGTTTAGTTTTTAAAATAAACAAACATTAAAAGGGCTACAAATAAATGTTTATTTTGCCAGTTGTTGACAGCGGTGAGCCAGTGAGGAGAGGAAGGAGGAAAACGTAATGGAAAACAACTAAAATATGTTTATTGCCTATTTCAAAGTGAAAAATACAATTAATTTTATTAACAATTCGCCAATGCTCGCTCAGCCCGTTAAAGGATTGTATTTTAATGGTAATTATTTGGTGATGTGATATTCTTCTCGTGCAGCGGCAAATAAGGTAGGTAATCAATTTTCTTTTTATTACCAACAACAAGAGGGAAGGAAGTTAATGATAGGGTAAAAAAGTAGAGCAAAAGCGAAAAAGTAGAGCGAAAGTCTATATTACGTACGGCGCATTGGGATGTGGGTTTAAGGGTCGTTGAGAAATGTTTTTGAAAAAAACCAGGCATGTGAATCTAATAGTCCATGAAAAAAATATTTTTAAAAAATCTAGGCCTGCGATTCTAATAGTCACTGAAAAAATAATTTTTAAAATATCCCGGCTTGTTGTTCTAATAGTCCTTAACAAAATGTTGTTAAAAAGTCCATGCCAGCGGTTCTAATAGTCCTTAACAAAATGTTGTTAAAAAGTCCATGCCAGCGGTTCTAATAGTCCTTGAAAATAAACAAACATTAGTCCTTGAAAAAACATCCTTAAAAATCCATGCCGTTCGTTTTAATATTCTTAAAAAATCTACGCCTTTCGTTCTAATATTCTTGAAAAACCACTAATAGTCCCTGAAACAATATTCTTAAAAAATCCACGCCAGTGGTTCTTTCAAAAAAATATTCTAAAAAAATCCACGGTGGTTCCATTAGTCCCTGAAAAAATGTTCTTAAAAATCCACGCCTGTGATTCTTATACTATAGGTCCAGTACAAAATATTCTTTAAAATCCACGCTATGTAGTGGTAAGGGTCCTGTACAAAATATTCTTTAAAATGCACGCTATGTAGTGGTAAGGGTCCTGTACAAAATATTCTTTAAAATCCACGCTATGTAGTGGTAAGGGTCCTGTACAAAATATTCTTTAAAATCCACGCTATGTAGTGGTAAGGGTCCTGTACAAAATATTCTTTAAAATCCACGCTATGTAGTGGTAAGGGTCCTGTACAAAATATTCTTTAAAATCCACGCTATGTAGTGGTAAGGGTCCTGTACAAAATATTCTTTAAAATCCACGCCATGTAGTGGTAAGGGTCCTGTACAAAATATTCTTTAAAATTCACGCTATGTAGTAGTATGGGTCCTGTACAAAATATTCTTTAAAATCCACTATGTAGTGGTAAGGGTCCTGTACAAAATATTCTTTAAAATCCA
The DNA here is from genome assembly GCF_047663935.1 of Musca autumnalis. Lineage (NCBI taxonomy): Eukaryota > Metazoa > Arthropoda > Insecta > Diptera > Muscidae > Musca > Musca autumnalis. Next base: position 204,748,503 of record NW_027411755.1, read on the forward strand.
CGCTATGTAGTGGTAAGGATCCTGTACAAAATATTCTTTAAAATTCACGCTATGTAGTAGTATGGGTCCTGTACAAAATATTCTTTAAAATCCACTATGTAGTGGTAAGGGTCCTGTACAAAATATTCTTTAAAATCCACTATGTAGTGGTAAGGGTCCTGTACAAAATATTCTTTAAAATCCACGCTATGTAGTGGTAAGGGTCCTGTACAAAATATTCTTTAAAATCCACGCTATGTAGTGGTAAGGGTCCTGTACAAAATATGCTTTAAAATCCACGCTATGTAGTGGTAAGGGTCCTGTACAAAATATTCTTTAAAATCCACGCTATGTAGTGGTAAGGGTCCTGTACAAAATATTCTTTAAAATCCAAGACATGTAGTAGTAAGGGTCATGTACAAAATATTCTTTAAAATCCAAGACATGTAGTAGTAAGGGTCCTGTACAAAATATTCTTTAAAATCCACGCTATGTGGTGGTAAGGGTCCTATACAAAATATTCTTTAAAATCCACGCTATGTAGTGGTAAGGGTCCTGTACAAAATATTCTTTAAAATCCAAGACATGTAGTAGTAAGGGTCCTGTACAAAATATGCTTTAAAATCCACGCTATGTAGTGGTAAGGGTCCTGTACAAAATATTCTTTAAAATCCACGCTATGTAGTGGTAAGGGTCCTGTACAAAATATTCTTTAAAATCCACGCTATGTAGTGGTAAGGGTCCTGTACAAAATATGCTTTAAAATCCACGCTATGTAGTGGTAAGGGTCCTGTACAAAATATTCTTTAAAATCCACGCTATGTAGTGGTAAGGGTCCTGTACAAAATATTCTTTAAAATCCACGCTATGTGGTGGTAAGGGTCCTATACAAAATATTCTTTAAAATCCACGCTATGTAGTGGTAAGGGTCCTGTACAAAATATTCTTTAAAATCCACGCTATGTAGTGGTAAGGGTCCTGTACAAAATATTCTTTAAAATCCACGCTATGTAGTGGTAAGGGTCCTGTACAAAATATTCTTTAAAAATCCACGCTATGTAGTGGTAAGGGTCCTGTACAAAATATTCTTAAAAATCCACGCTATGTAGTGGTAAGGGTCCTGTACAAAATATTCTTTAAAATCCACACTATGTAGTGGTAAGGGTCCTGTACAAAATATTCTTTAGAATTCACGCCATGTAGTAGTATGGGTCCTGTACAAAATATTCTTTAAAATCCACTATGTAGTGGTAAGGGTCCTGTACAAAATATTCTTTAAAATCCACGCCATGTAGTGGTAAGGGTCCTGTACAAAATATTCTTTAAAATTCACGCCATATAGTAGTATGGGTCCTGTACAAAATATTCTTTAAAATCCACGCCATGTAGTGGTAAGGGTCCTGTACAAAATATTCTTTAAAATCCACTATGTAGTGGTATGGGTCCTGTACAAAATATTCTTTAAAATCTACGCTATGTAGTGGTAAGGTTCCTGTACAAAATATTCTTTAAAATCCACGCTATGTTGTGGTAAGGGTCCTGTACAAAATATTCTTTAAAATCCACGCCATGTAGTGGTAAGGGTCCTGTACAAAATATTCTATAAAATTCACGCCATATAGTAGTATGGGTCCTGTACAAAATATTCTTTAAAATCCAAGACATGTAGTAGTAAGGGTCCTGTACAAAATATTCTTTAAAATCCAAGACATGTAGTAGTAAGGGTCCTGTACAAAATATTCTTTAAAATCCACGCTATTTAGTGGTAGGGGTCATGTACAAAATATTCTTTAAAATCCACGCTATGTAGTGGTGAGGGTCCTGTACAAAATATTCTTTAAAATCCACGCTATGTAGTGGTAAGGGTCCTGTACAAAATATTCTTTAAAATCCACGCTATGTAGTGGTAAGGGTCCTGTACAAAATATTCTTTAAAATCCACGCTATTTAGTGGTGGGGGTCATGTACAAAATATTCTTTAAAATCCACGCTATGTAGTGGTAAGGGTCCTGTACAAAATATTCTTTAAAATCCACGCTATGTAGTGGTAAGGGTCCTGTACAAAATATTCTTTAAAATCCACGCTATGTAGTGGTAAGGGTCCTGTACAAAATATTCTTTAAAATCCACGCTATTTAGTGGTGGGGGTCATGTACAAAATGTTCTTTAAAATCCACGCTATGTAGTGGTAAGGGTCCTGTACAAAATATTCTTTAAAATCCACGCTATGTAGTGGTAAGGGTCCTGTACAAAATATTCTTTAAAATCCACGCTATGTAGTGGTAAGGGTCCTGTACAAAATATTCTTAAAAATCCACGCTATGTAGTGGTAAGGGTCCTGTACAAAATATTCTTTAAAATCCACGCTATGTAGTGGTAAGGGTCCTGTACAAAATATTCTTTAAAATTCACGCCATGTAGTAGTATGGGTCCTGTACAAAATATTCTTTAAAATCCACTATGTAGTGGTAAGGGTCCTGTACAAAATATTCTTTAAAATCCACGCCATGTAGTGGTAAGGGTCCTGTACAAAATATTCTTTAAAATTCACGCCATATAGTAGTATGGGTCCTGTACAAAATATTCTTTAAAATCCACGCCATGTAGTGGTAAGGGTCCTGTACAAAATTTTCTTTAAAATCCACTATGTAGTGGTAAGGGTCCTGTACAAAATATTCTTTAAAATCCACGCCATGTAGTGGTAAGGGTCCTGTACAAAATATTCTTTAAAATCCACTATGTAGTGGTAAGGGTCCTGTACAAAATATTCTTTAAAATCTACGCTATGTAGTGGTAAGGTTCCTGTACAAAATATTCTTTAAAATCCACGCTATGTTGTGGTAAGGGTCCTGTACAAAATATTCTTTAAAATCCACGCCATGTAGTGGTAAGGGTCCTGTACAAAATATTCTATAAAATTCACGCCATATAGTAGTATGGGTCCTGTACAAAATATTCTTTAAAATCCAAGACATGTAGTAGTAAGGGTCCTGTACAAAATATTCTTTAAAATCCAAGACATGTAGTAGTAAGGGTCCTGTACAAAATATTCTTTAAAATCCACGCTTTTTAGTGGTGGGGGTCGTGTACAAAATATTCTTTAAAATCCACGCTATTTAGTGGTGGGGGTCGTGTACAAAATATTCTTTAAAATCCACGCTATGTAGTGGTAAGGGTCCTGTACAAAGTATTCTTCAAAATCCACGCTATGTAGTGGTAAGGGTCCTGTAAAAAATATTCTTTAAAATCCACGCTATGTAGTGGTAAGGGTCCTGTAAAAAATATTCTTTAAAATCCACGCTATGTAGTGGTAAGGGTCCTGTACAAAATATTCTTTAAAATCCACGCAATGTAGTGGTAAGGGTCCTGTACAAAATATTCTTTAAAATCCACGCTATGTAGTGGTAAGGGTCCTGTACAAAATATTCTTTAAAATTCACGCCATGTAGTAGTATGGGTCCTGTACAAAATATTCTTTAAAATCCACGCTATGTAGTAGTATGGGTCCTGTACAAAATATTCTTTAAAATCCACGCTATGTAGTGGTAAGGGTCCTGTACAAAATATTCTTTAAAATCCACGCTATGTAGTGGTAAGGGTCCTGTACAAAATATTCTTTAAAATCCACGCTATGTAGTGGTAAGGGTCCTGTACAAAATATTCTTTAAAATTCACGCCATGTAGTAGTATGGGTCCTGTACAAAATATTCTTTAAAATCCACTATGTAGTGGTAAGGGTCCTGTACAAAATATTCTTTAAAATCCACGCCATGTAGTGGTAAGGGTTCTGTACAAACTATTCTTTAAAATTCACGCCATATAGTAGTATGGGTCCTGTACAAAATATTCTTTAAAATCCACGCTATGTAGTGGTAAGGGTCCTGTACAAAATATTCTTTAAAATCCACGCTATGTAGTGGTAACGGTCCTGTACAAAATATTCTTTAAAATCCACGCTATGTAGTGGTAAGGGTCCTGTACAAAATATTCTTTAAAATTCACGCCATGTAGTAGTATGGGTCCTGTACAAAATATTCTTTAAAATCCACGCCATGTAGTGGTAAGGGTCCTGTACAAAATATTCTTTAAAATTCACGCCATATAGTAGTATGGGTCCTGTACAAAATATTCTTTAAAATCCACGCCATGTAGTGGTAAGGGTCCTGTACAAAATATTCTTTAAAATCCACTATGTAGTGGTAAGGGTCCTGTACAAAGTATTCTTTAAAATCCACGCCATGTAGTGGTAAGGGTCCTGTACAAAGTATTCTTTAAAATCCACGCCATGTAGTGGTAAGGGTTCTGTACAAAATATTCTTTAAAATTCACGCCATATAGTAGTATGGGTCCTGTACAAAATATTCTTTAAAATCTACGCTATGTAGTGGTAAGGTTCCTGTACAAAATATTCTTTAAAATCCACGCTATGTTGTGGTAAGGGTCCTGTACAAAATATTCTTTAAAATCCACGCCATGTAGTGGTAAGGGTCCTGTACAAAATATTCTATAAAATTCACGCCATATAGTAGTATGGGTCCTGTACAAAATATTCTTTAAAATCCAAGACATGTAGTAGTAAGGGTCCTGTACAAAATATTCTTTAAAATCCACGCTATTTAGTGGTGGGGGTCGTGTACAAAATATTCTTTAAAATCCACGCTATTTAGTGGTGGGGGTCGTGTACAAAATATTCTTTAAAATCCACGCTATTTAGTGGTGGGGGTCGTGTACAAAATATTCTTTAAAATCCACGCTATGTAGTGGTAAGGGTCCTGTACAAAGTATTCTTCAAAATCCACGCTATGTAGTGGTAAGGGTCCTGTAAAAAATATTCTTTAAAATCCACGCTATGTAGTGGTAAGGGTCCTGTAAAAAATATTCTTTAAAATCCACGCTATGTAGTGGTAAGGGTCCTGTACAAAATATTCTTTAAAATCCACGCAATGTAGTGGTAAGGGTCCTGTACAAAATATTCTTTAAAATCCACGCTATGTAGTGGTAAGGGTCCTGTACAAAATATTCTTTAAAATTCACGCCATGTAGTAGTATGGGTCCTGTACAAAATATTCTTTAAAATCCACGCTATGTAGTAGTATGGGTCCTGTACAAAATATTCTTTAAAATCCACGCTATGTAGTGGTAAGGGTCCTGTACAAAATATTCTTTAAAATCCACGCTATGTAGTGGTAAGGGTCCTGTACAAAATATTCTTTAAAATCCACGCTATGTAGTGGTAAGGGTCCTGTACAAAATATTCTTTAAAATTCACGCCATGTAGTAGTATGGGTCCTGTACAAAATATTCTTTAAAATCCACGCCATGTAGTGGTAAGGGTCCTGTACAAAATATTCTTTAAAATTCACGCCATATAGTAGTATGGGTCCTGTACAAAATATTCTTTAAAATCCACGCCATGTAGTGGTAAGGGTCCTGTACAAAATATTCTTTAAAATCCACTATGTAGTGGTAAGGGTCCTGTACAAAGTATTCTTTAAAATCCACGCCATGTAGTGGTAAGGGTCCTGTACAAAGTATTCTTTAAAATCCACGCCATGTAGTGGTAAGGGTTCTGTACAAAATATTCTTTAAAATTCACGCCATATAGTAGTATGGGTCCTGTACAAAATATTCTTTAAAATCTACGCTATGTAGTGGTAAGGTTCCTGTACAAAATATTCTTTAAAATCCACGCTATGTTGTGGTAAGGGTCCTGTACAAAATATTCTTTAAAATCCACGCCATGTAGTGGTAAGGGTCCTGTACAAAATATTCTATAAAATTCACGCCATATAGTAGTATGGGTCCTGTACAAAATATTCTTTAAAATCCACGCTATTTAGTGGTGGGGGTCGTGTACAAAATATTCTTTAAAATCCACGCTATTTAGTGGTGGGGGTCGTGTACAAAATATTCTTTAAAATCCACGCTATGTAGTGGTAAGGGTCCTGTACAAAGTATTCTTCAAAATCCACGCTATGTAGTGGTAAGGGTCCTGTAAAAAATATTCTTTAAAATCCACGCTATGTAGTGGTAAGGGTCCTGTAAAAAATATTCTTTAAAATCCACGCTATGTAGTGGTAAGGGTCCTGTACAAAATATTCTTTAAAATCCACGCAATGTAGTGGTAAGGGTCCTGTACAAAATATTCTTTAAAATCCACGCTATGTAGTGGTAAGGGTCCTGTACAAAATATTCTTTAAAATTCACGCCATGTAGTAGTATGGGTTCTGTACAAAATATTCTTTAAAATCCACGCTATGTAGTAGTATGGGTCCTGTACAAAATATTCTTTAAAATCCACGCTATGTAGTGGTAAGGGTTCTGTACAAACTATTCTTTAAAATTCACGCCATATAGTAGTATGGGTCCTGTACAAAATATTCTTTAAAATCCACGCTATGTAGTGGTAAGGGTCCTGTACAAAATATTCTTTAAAATCCACGCTATGTAGTGGTAAGGGTCCTGTACAAAATATTCTTTAAAATCCACGCTATGTAGTGGTAAGGGTCCTGTACAAAATATTCTTTAAAATTCACGCCATGTAGTAGTATGGGTCCTGTACAAAATATTCTTTAAAATCCACTATGTAGTGGTAAGGGTCCTGTACAAAATATTCTTTAAAATCCACCCCATGTAGTGGTAAGGGTCCTGTACAAAATATTCTTTAAAATTCACGTCATATAGTAGTATGGGTCCTGTACAAAATATTCTTCAAAATCCACGCTTTGTGGTGGTAGGGGCCTTGACAAATATACTTTAAAAATCCACGCTTTGTGATGGTAAGGGTCCTTGATATATATTCCTTAAAATCTTTGTGGTGGTAAGGGTCCTGAACCAAATATTCTTTAAAATCCACGTTTTTTGTTTTCAAGGGACCTGTACAAAAATATTCTTTAAAGTCCACGCTTTGTGGTGGTAAGGGTTCTGTACAAAATATTCTTTACAATTCACTCTTTGTGGTGGTAAGGGTCCTTGAAAAATATTCTTTAAAAATCCAAGCTTTTTGGTTGTAGGTGTCCTTAAAAAGATGTTCTTAAATAACCTTGAACAAATATTCTTTAAAAGTCCACGCATTTTTTGTAGGGGTCATTGAAAAATATTCTTTAAAAATCCACGCTGTTTGGTTGTAGGGGTCATTGAAAACTATTCTTTAAAATCCACGCTTTTTGGTTGTAGGGGTCATTGAAAAATATTCTTTAAAAATCCAAGCTCTTTGGTTGTAGGGGCCCTTAAAAATTTTTCTTAAATGTACTTAAAAAATATTCTTTAAAATCCACGCGTTTTGGTTGAAGGGGTCTTTGAAAAAATATTCTTTAAAAATCCACGGTTTTTGGTTGTAGGGGTCCTTGAAAAATATTCTTTAAAAATCCACGTTTTGTGGTTGTAGAGGTCCCTGAAAAATAGTCCTTAAAATGTTCTTGAAAACTATACGATCTCACCGCCATTTTAGTCTTCCCTTCTTTCTCTCTAAATTAATTTATGTTGAAAGTTTCCGAAATATGTCCATCCACTAATTGCAGTCATTTCACTCAGTCAATCCGCTTAAAGTAAACTAAGTCCAACATCAACACCCTTCATTATCCCTCCGTCATACACCCCCTAAATACTACCGGCCACCACTTTGATAAAATTAAAACAAAATTATAAGAATTTTGGTATTTCTTTTTAGTTTATATGCTCCTTCCATTATTCATTCGTCCATCCATTCATTTATTCATTCATTAACATTTTTAAATGCAGCTCCTACTTTTTCTGTTGGTTTAATTTATGAATTTAGTTGAAATGTGTTTTGATAGAGCGGCGGCGGAATAGTGGGGGTGTTAGAATGAGAGTGAGAAAACACTAAATTATGAACATAGAATTTTTCTTTCGTTTAACTTTTTTCCAAAATCATAAATTATGGCCACCAACTAGCAAAGAAGAAAAGTAAAAGTTTTAACTTCTAGAGGCTGCCTTGCCTGTCTGATTGCTTGCCACCGCCCTATATTTCACTTTTGTATTGTGTTTTTTATAGTTGTTGTTATAATTCATTTCTTTATAGTTTTCTAAATATAATATTTTATTTTAAATTGCTATTTAAGGACTGAAATTGTTGTTAAACAAGCAGCAAAGAAATATATTTATGTTTTAAGTTTTGTCCCCCTCCTTCTTCATAATTCTTGATTGGGTGCATAAAGGGCCAATGAGGTCGATAAAGGTAGAGGGAAAGTGTTTGTTTTGAGGTCATTTAAACGTTAATGTCTTCGTTAGGTAGAAAAAATATTGAGGACTTTTAAGGTCTTCTTTGAATATATGACGTGTTAAAGGTTCCTTTATATAGAAGTCCTGTTAAAGGTCTTTCTAGATGTAAGATATCTAAGATATGTAAGACATAGAAGACCTGTTAATGTTCTTCGTTGCAAAATGATCTTCTTTGATAAAATATTCTTAAAAGTTCAGGCCTTGTAAGTCTAAGGGTCGTTAAAAAATATTTTTAAAAATCCATTGTTTTGTGAGTCTAAGGGTCGCTAAAAAATATTTTTAAAAATCCACGCCTTGTGAGTCTAAGGGTGTGAAAAAAATAGTCTTAAAAATCTACGCCTTGTGAGTCTAAGGGTCGTGGAAAAAATATTCATAAAAATAGATACTTACTTACTTAGCTGGCCCATTACAGAACATTTGTTCTATAGACCGAACTAAGAAGAGATCTCCATTCCTCTCTATTTGTTGCTTTGCACTCTGGAATACCGCGCCTTTTCATCTCATCATCCACTTGTTTGCGCCATCTATTCCTTGGCCTGCCAATTCTGCGTGCACCGCCATGTGGCATGTATTCATACGCCTTTTTAGCGGGTTCATCATCGCTCATTCTGATGATATGGCCTAGCCAACGCAATCACTGCATCTCGATACGTTTAACTATATTGATGTCGTTGTATAGCAGATACAGCTCGTGGTTCATGCGACGTCGATATTCACCGTCAACGCAGATTGGTCCGTAGATCTTTCGAAGAATTTTTCTCTCAAACACACCAAGCACTTCCATGTCTGCTTGCGGAAGTACCCAGGCTTCGGAGCCATACATTAGCACGGGTAGTATCAGAGTTTTGTATAGTGTTATTTTTGTGTGACGAGATGTGGCTTTGTTTTTAAACTGCTTACTTAAACCAAAGTAGCATCTGTTGGCCAATACAATTCTTCTTTTTATTTCACATCTGATGTCGTTTGTTGTGTTTACGGAGGTGCCGAGGTAGACGAAGTTCTTTAATACCTTAAAATTATAGGAACCAACGTCAACAGTTGGCCCGATCTCTATGGACGCATTGCGCGTCGACACCATCAACTTGGTCGTCTCGCCGTTTACCGCCAGACCTACTTTAGCAGTTTCTCTCTTTCGACCTTCATAAAGGTATCGGTAACTTCTTTTACTGATCGACCCATGATGTCTATATCATCAGCATAAGCAAGTAACATGAGGCTATTGCTGTAAATTGTGCCATTTCTTTTGACATTTGCATCTCGTATTACCTTTCCTAGCAGGATGTTGAAGAGGTCACACGAAAGGCTGTCTCCTTGTCTGAAACCTCGTTTGGTACCAAACTCTTCGGAGAGGTTCTTTCCTATTTTAACTGAGGACCTCGTGTCAGTTAAAGTCATTTTACAAAGCCGGATGAGCTTTGCGAGGATACCAAATTCAGACATGGCTTGGAATACTTTGGAACGCAGCGGGCTGTCGAAGGCTGCTTTATAATCGACAAAAAGGTGGTAGGTGTCGATCTGGTCAATGGTGGACTTGCCAGGTCTAAAGCCGCATTGGTATGGTCCAATTATCTCGTTGACCATAGGCTTTAGTCGTTCGCACAATATCCATGACACGATCTTGTAGGCAATAGGGAGTAGACTTATGCCCCTATAGTTAGAGCATACAGTCTTATCTCCCTTCTTGTGGACGGGGCACAGAATACTCATTTTCCAATCGCCGGGTACTCGTTCTTCCTGCCAGATGGTGCTAACTAGCTGATGAATACACCTTATCAGCGTGTCGCCTTCGGTTTTGAACAGCTCGGCTGGTAAGCCATCGGCCCCTGCTGCCTTATTATTCTTCAGCCGATTTATTGCTGTCTTTACCTCATCTTGGCTGGGCGGTATACATTCAACACCATCTTCTGGGATTGGATACCAACAGATTTGAAAAATGTTCTTTCCATATCCTGAGTACATTATCTGTATCAGTTACCAAATTACCTTGCTGGTCTCTACAGGAGGATGTGCTTGTACCAAAGCCATCCGTTTGATGCTTGACTCTCTGGTAGAATTTTCGAACTTCATTCTGGCTCCTGTACATCTCGATTTTTTCACACTCCCGCTTTTCCATCTCTCTCTTTTTCCTGCGGGAAAGTCGTTTCTCCTCTCTCCTTTTCTCCCTGTATCTCTCTCGTGCGCTACGCGTTGCTACGGATTGTAAAGTAGCCCTATATGCCGCATTTTTCTCTTCGGTGGCAGCACGACACTCCTCATCATACCATGGATTCCTTGGTGGAGGTCTCTGGTATCCATGTACGGATTTTGCGGATGTTTGCATGGAGTGGGCAATGCTTTGCCATTGCGCTGATATGTTATCGGGATGAGGAGTGCTTTGATTAAGCAATTGGGGTAGTTGAGTGGAATATGCTGTGGCTATCTGTTGTGATTGCAGCTTACCGATGTTTAACTTTCGTGTTGTGTCTGTTCGTACTTTGTTTGCTACGTTTAAGCGGGTGCGTACCTTTGCTGCAACAAGGTAGTGGTCCGAATCAATGTTTGCGCCTCGGAACGATCGTACATCCAACACGCTCGATGAATGTCTTCCATCTATCACAACATGATCAATTTGGTTTCTTGTTTTCTGATCTGGAGACAGCCAGGTGCCCTTATGAATATCGAGATGATTAAATCTGGTACTGCTAACTACCATGTTTTTTGCAGCTGCAAAGTCTATCAGCCTCATACCATTGTCAGATGTTTCACTGTGGAGACTGAATTTCCCGACTGTTGGGCCAAAGATATTCTCCTTTCCAATTTTGGCATTAAAATCGCCTAGAATGATTTTAATGTCATGGGCAGGGCAACGGTCATATGTTTCTTCTAAGCGCTCGTAAAATATATCTTTGGTCTGTTCGTCCTTTTCTTCAGTGGGAGCATGAGCGCAAATAAAGCTGATGTTGAAGAATTTAGCTTTTATTCGAATTGCAGCAAGTCTTTCATTCACTGGGGTGAAGCTGGATACCAGATGTTTTAGTCTCCGACTAACTACGAATCCACAACCAAACTCATGCTTTACGTCATGGCAGCTATAATACAGTGCGTCACCTTTAGGTGTTGTTGTGACGCCTTTCCCAATCCATCGTATTTCCTGTATGGCAGTAATATCGGTGGTGTACTTTTCAAGTACGTCTGCCAATGCGAAGACGGCACCTTCTCTATAAAGAGTGCGAACATTCCATGTGCAGATTCGCAGATCATGGTCCTTAAAACGTTTGCGGGGTTCGTCAACTTTAGAGGGGTTTGTTTTTCTTTTCTTTCGTTTTTTCATAGTAGGCTGTTTTTTCTAGGGGAGGGTTACTACCCCGACGCCCAAACCCAAGTTTTTAACGTTCTTATGGGGGAACGCGCGGCACATGTTAGCTCACTACCCTTAACGGGTGTTAAAGGCAGTTCCCCAGGTGACACCACGGGGAGGTCAGTGTCCACTTGGGATGAAAGAGGGACCAAGATAAATCCTGGGCTTTGCCATGTTAAAACCGGTCAGGACCGTTGCTTGGTATCTTCCATCCCCTACGTCACCCCATAAAAAAAATAGATAGAACATCTATTCAAGATCTTCTTTAGTTGGATATACCTAAAGCTCGTCTTTATATAGACGACAAACAAAAAGTCGTCATTAGAACACTCCCAGGAGTAGATCCACTTGAGTAGATCCTTTTCTTCTTCTGTGTATTTTATTATGTTGCATCACAGGGAACATAATAAAAAACACAAATTTTAAGGCCAAAAGCTCCACATGCATGTTCAAAATTAATGATAGTCTATGAAGAAAAATTTAACATATTAATTTTTACTGCTGTCAAAACAAGTCTTTAAACACTCATAAATTTCCACACCACATATCTGCAACCATTATAATTTACCTCAAAAGGAGATGTCTAGTATTATGTTTCATTCGCTAGGTTCATTAGGACGCCATTCGAACTAATGAAGTGTTCTTCTACTTAGTGTAAAAGAAAACATCTAGGGAACTATAGATTTTCCACTTGTTTGCTTCCTCTTCCACAGCATTTAGTGTTGAAGAATGAGGGACACACCATAACCACTTCTTCTCTTGCGCAAAGCCAAACAACCGCCAACCATCACAACCATCCAGCCCGGCAATTGAGAAGCCGCAGCAGCAGTCATTTAATTAAACACAAAAACATAATATATGACGGATTGAATTTCATGTTTGCTTCCGTGTCGAATTGCAATGCAATTAGCTTCATTTTGCAAATTAATGTTTTGTATAATTTTGTCGTTAAAATGGAATACGAAATGGATGATTGTTGTTGGCGGGATATTTTATACCACAAAAAACCACAAAAGCAAAATAGAAACAGGCCATCATATAGGCCGCGGAGGCATGGAAGCGAATGAAAAACGCATAAATATATGTGTGGAGGACGTAGCGAATTGCAGAATAGCAACAATATACTATCTGAATGTTTGCATGGCTAGAAACGAAATGAAACATTTCGCCTCTCTCCATCTCTGCACGACCACTGCAATCAAAAAATAAAGTAATAAACTCAACAATGTATAACAAATTGTTTCTGGAATATTATTTAAATAATTTTATAAAAAAGCAACAAATTTATTATTCTTTAGATAAATCTAATGTTGTTGGTTTTTTTCTCTACTTTTTATTGTGGTGTTGTTTTTGTGTTTTACACAAACACACACATACAGTTTTGGGTGTCTTTTTCTGCATTGCTGATTTTTATTGGCTTTAAAAGGATAGGATATAAAAGCACAGTGATACTGGTGAGAGTCTTCAGGGAAGAAGTTGTTCATTTTGGCCTTAAAAGATAGAATGAGGATTTTTTTAGCAGACTAGGAGATATTCTGTATTCTCATAGAAAAGCAGTAGATCTTCTCAGAGAGAACCAGTAGATCTACTCATAGAAGACCAGTACTTCTTCTCATAGAAGACCTATATGTCTTCTCATAGAAGACCAAAATACCAAAAGGTCTTCTCATAGAGGTCCTTAACAACAGATAAACTGTAGGTGTTTTCATAGAATACCAAATCTAGTAGATCTTTTGATAGAGTATCAGTATATCTTCTTATAGAGGACGAGTGGGTCCTCTCATAGAAGAACAATAGGCCTCATTTTAGAAGATTAACAGAACTTGTCATACAGGATCAGTAGTTAGAAGACCAATAGGTTTAGAAAGTCTTCTCATAGAAGACCAATAGGACTTTTCATAGAGGGCAGTAGGTAAAAGACCAATAGGACTTCTTATGGAGGACAAGTAGCTCTGCTCATAGAAGTGCATAATAAAAGATAACCTGTAGGTCTTCTCATAGAAGTCCATAACAAAAGATAACCTGTAAATCTCGTGGGTCTTTTTATAGAAGACCAGAACTAGTAGATATTCTCATAAAAGACCAGAACTAGTAGATCTTCGCATAGAGGACCAGTAAGCCCTGTAATAGAAGACCAGTAGGCCTTCTAATGGAAGACCAGTTGGTCTTCTAATAGTAGACCAGTAGATCTTCTAATAGAATATCAGTAGATCTTCTGTTGGAGTCCAGCAGCTTTTCTAAGAGATTAACAATATATCTTCTCATAGAGGACCAGTAGGTTTTCTCATAGAAGACCAAAACGAGTAGATGTTCTCATGAAAAACCAGTATATCTGATCATAGAATATCTGTAGGTCTTTTCATTGAAGACCAGTGGGCCTTCTCAAAGAACTGGTAGGTATTTTCAAAGAACACCAGTAGGTCTTCTCATAGAATAGCAATAGGTCTCCTCTAAGAAGAGCAGTAGGTTTTCTCATAGAGTAGATCTTCTCAGAAACGATCAGTTAGTAAAATACCAATAAGTCTTTTCATAAAAGGTCAATAGGTCTTCTCATGTATGACCTGTAGGTCTTCTAATAGAAGACCAATATGTCTTCTCACAGAAGACCAAAACCAGGCCAATAAGCTTTCATATAAGACCAATAGGCCTAATCATAGAAGACCAACAGAACTTCTTATAGAGGATCATTAGTTAGAAGACCAATAAGTCTTCTCATAAAAGACCAATACGACTTCTAATAGAGGATTAGTAGGCCTTTTCGTAGAAGTCCATAACAACAAATTATCTGTAGGTATTTTCATATGAGACCAATAGGACTTGTCATAAAGGTCTGGTAGGTCTTCTCATAGAGGTTCATAACAAAAGATAAAGTGTGGGTCTTTTCATAGAAGACTGGTTCTGGTCTTCTCATAAAGGACCAGAACTAGTAGATCTTCTCATAGAGGACCAGTAAGTTTTCTCAAAGAAGATCATCTTCTCATGGAAGACCTGCAGATCTTCTCATTGAAGACATGTTGGCCTTCTCATAAAGAACTACACCTATTACAGATGTAATTGGAAACATTCCATTTGTAATTCGAAACAATTCAATTCTTATTAGAATACTCCGTTTGTAATTAGAATTATTCCATTTGTAATTCGAATTATTCCATTCCACATGATCTTCATCGTTTGTATATGTACACATACACTGTACGTGAGAGAGAGAGAGAGAAGCAAATGCAAAATCAACTCAGTGGGCGCCCTCACTATACAAAGAAGCACGTCCCTGGTTTACATATACAAAAGAGAACAAAGATAAAATAATAAAGAACAAAGATAAGTAGAACTCATACAAACAAAACTCACCAACATCGTTTTTTTCAACACGGAATCGAATACCGAGACAAGAGAATAATATTGTCGAAGAAATGAGAATAATATTGTCCAGCAGACAAAAACTATTGTTCGATATGACAACTACTATTGTTGGATACTACAAAAACAATTGTTGTAATCAACAAAAAAACGATTGTTGGACTCACAAAACTATATGCGGAATCCAAAAACAAAGATTAACAAAACTTACGAACATTGTTTTTTTTTTTTCAACACGGCATCGAATTCCGAGCGAAGAGAATAATATTGTCCAGCAGACAAAAACTATTGTTGGATATGACCACTACTATTGTTGGATACTACAAAAAACAATTGTTGTTATTAACAAAAACGATTGTTGGACTCACAATACTATATGCGGAGTCCAACAATATCTCTTCGAATATTGTTGGATCAATCATATTTTTTTCTCTGCGTGTTGTAAGTCTCAGAAAAGAACAATAGGTCTCCTCGTATTGGACCAGTTGATATTCACATAGAAGAGCAGTAGGTCTCCTCCAAAAAGACCTGTTGTTGATGTTGTAGCAACGCAAATATGTTCTTATCCAGACTCAAAAGTTCTGCAAACTGGACTGGTTGCGTCCATAAAGAATCAGAAGACAGGTGGGGCAGCTAAACAAATACAGTGTGTTGTGTGGTCTCAATCTACATGCAGGGCATGTGTTGGGTATCGTGCCATCAATTCGGTCTCAATACGAATTGAGGCGGCTGCATCGTCCGGATTTTAACTAAAACCACTCGTGTTTGCCTTGGCAGCTGGCGTTCTTCTACTGCGAAGCATGATCTGTGTACTGCTTGCGAGACTGCCTGAGTGTTAAATGCTATCCACGCCTGCCTGATAGGCTCGCTTATATAGAGGTTCCCGTTTATACCTTTGAACATCTCTCTAGATCATGAAGATCTTTTCTGGCGTGCCTGGATTGGGGAAGCCTGTCCAATAAATCGTCTCAATCTACATGCAGGGCATGTGTTGGGTATCGTGCCATCAATTCGGTCTTAATACGAATTGAGGCGGCTGCATCGTCCGGATTTTAACTGGCCTTAAACCACTTGTGTTTGCCTTGGCAGTTGGCGTTTTCCTACTGCGGTGGATGATCTGTGTACTGCTTGCGAGACTGCATCAGTGTAAAGGCTATCCAAGCTTGCCTGATAGATCATGAAGATCTTTTCTGGCGTGTCTGGATGGGGGAAGCCTGTCCAATAAATCGTGACAGGAATGCTTACTGCGATAATATCCAAGCAGCGCTGCATAGACAACATCGGGTTGTGTTGATGAACCGGTAAAACCTTCGTCTCCTCATGACAATGGTCTACAGATGTCATGAGGAGACAGCCTGTTGCAGTTCTCTTTGGGAACTCTGCAAGGTTTGAATATTCTTCCACTTCGTAACGTTAACATACATATGCATACCACGCTAGTGCCGCATAGCCTACCACAGATCGGCCTATGCTTTGTAAGAGGCCAAAAAGATTTCTTTGTCAGCACTACAAGTGCTGCCGGCCAGCGACTTGAGGACCTTGTTCCTACATACTACTAAAACATGCTATCGAACGTTACAACCAATATTTTCGGTTAATTAGTGGTCGGAATCAGTGCAGCATCAATAAATATGTTCAGTGGAAGCCTCACTTAACCCTTCCAAATGATGAACAGTGTGGCAGCGGATTAAGCTGCGGATATTTTCATATTCTTTAGATAGAAGAAGTGCACTAACTCAGCTATGTAGACATTTAACCAGTCACATATGTCAGCGACGATAGGACCGATCCCAAGATCGTCAATCATTAGCATACATTACGATATCTATGCCGTCTGGAGGCTGTGGAATTTTAAAAAGGTAGATGTTAAACAGTTCCGGAGATACCATTTCATCTTGGGAAACTCCCAGTTTCACTCTACGGGTTTTGACTTGTTGTTTCTGAATTCCACAAACGTCTGTCCTCCGTACATATAGTCCATTATCCAACGTTTCAATCACGGCTGGAGTGTGATCATCTTTATATCCTCGAACAGCTTGGCATGATTGACGGTATCGAAGGCCTTCGATAAGTCAAGAGCTACTGTTCGGTTGCACGACCGTTCTCGACTGATAATTATGGATATGGAGTGTAATGTTATTGTGGTGCTGTACTTTTTGCGGAATCCAGGTTGATGTTGGACAACTGGGAAACAGCTTCTAATCGTGGGGAGGAGTAATGCCCCCAGTATCTTTCCTACGGGCGGCAGGAATGTAAACGGCCTGTACGGTTCACCTCTGCTAACATCCGTGCATCCTGGCATCCTTTCCAGGCTTCTTCTTAAATACTCAACTCCGGGTTCATCCAGTTGTTTAAGCATTACCATTGATATTCCGTTTGGGCCCAATGCTTTCGCGTTTCGGATGACCTCTGCAATTCCACCGGACTGACTCGGAGGAATCATTGACCAGGGACCGACCCCAACAACTATGAAGACAAATATGTCTTCTTAGAGAACATTAGCTCATTTGATTTGTGTCTCCTAAAAACAGTCCTAACTCACTGTACTTCGAAAAGAGCTTTTTGTCAAAATTACTTATAATTCAATATCAATTGCAAATTGGACTGATTCTGCACAAACGTTCCATATACTATGACGCACACAACGAGTCTATGCAGGAAAATAGAACCACAACAATGTGCCTGCTGACAATAACATGTTAAAGCCATCTAACAAAAATATTCGATAGCAATAGAAGAGTAAGAAAGAAATACACGCATAATTTAAAATTTTTGATTTGGTAAAATGCTCGCTATTGGCATTGCTTCAAGCATGCCTGGCTTCCTTCTTGCTGCTAGTCGATGAGAAATGCGTGTGCATGGCAGAGTTGGAATAAAGTCACTTTAATTCAATGGTTTTTGAATAATGTTATCGTTGAATCCAGGAAGGGTGGGAGAGAGGTAGTAGCGTCTAGCAGCAATGTGGTTACTGCCTCTGGAGAAGAAAAATGGAGATGGTTGCTATGGTGGCGGCACAATTCTTATCAATTTGCCACGATCAGCAACAGTACCATGGTGTGGTAAAAAAACAACAACAACATACATCTAAAGAACATCTACAATTTTATTCCAATTTCTGTCGCCACAGTTCGTTCCTCTTTCACTCTCTCTATCTATCTCTAATGTCAATAGGATGAATAACATGACTTTTTTGTGGCATTGATACTACAATCAAGTCAGCATTTTTGAAAAATATGATTACATTTTTAACGGAGAATTTCAGAATATGTTGTAGAAAAATAAAAATCTTTTTCATAATATTTTTTATGGATCAATTGGGTAATAACACTTCTACTCTTTTTCAGATGTAATTAGAAACATTTCAGTTGTAATTCGAAACAATTTAATTGTTATTCGAGAATTCCCTTTGTAATTCGAATTATTTTATTAGTAATTCGAATTATTCCATTTGAAATTCGTATTATTATATTTGTAATTCGAATTATTTCATTTGTAATTCGAAATTGCGTAATAACACCTCTACTCCTTTTTCAGATGTAATTCGAAAATTTTCAGTTGTAATTCGTAACATTTTAATTTTAATTCGATTATTCCATTTGTAATTCGAAACAATTTAATTGTTATTCGAGAATTCCATTTGTAATTCGAATTATTTAATTTGCAATTCGAATTATTCTATTTGTAATTCGAACTATTCCATTTGTAATTCGAATTATTCCATTTGAAATTCGTATTATAACATTTGTAATTCGAATTATTTCAATTGAAATTCCAATTATTCCATTTGAAATTTGAAACAGAAAATTTCGAATTACAAATGAAATGTTTCGAATTACAAGTGGAATAATTCGAATTAAAAATTAAAAAATTCGAATTGTAAGTAAAATAATTCAAATTACAAATGGAATAATTCTAATTACAAATAGAATTCTAATTACAAACAAATGGAAAAATTCTAATTACAAATAGAATAATTCGAATTAAAAATGAAATTATTCGAATAACAAATGGAATAATTCGAATTACAAATGAATAAATTCGAATTACAAACGGAATAATTTGAATTACAATTGAAATGTTTCGAATTACAAATGGAATTCTCGAATTACAAATAAAATGTTACGAATTACATATGGAATTCCCGAATTACAACTAACATGATTCAAATTACATCTGAAAATGGTGTATAAATGGAAAACCATTTTAGCAGCGCCTTCTACATGTGGAAACCATTTTAACAGGATCATTTAGGGATTGAACGCAGGTTCTTCTGTGGATTGAGGTTTTTTCAACAGGTTCTTCTCTAGAAAAGAAACCATTCAGCAGATCCTTCTACAAATGAAAAACCTTTCTGCAAGTTCTTGTAGGGATAGATCATCTGTAACAGGTACTTTTACAGATGGAGTGTAGGTCACTCTATAGGTAGTAGACCTTACGCCTGGTCCTTCTATAAAGGAAAGACCATTAAACAGGTCCTTCTACAGATGACAAACCTTTTAGCAGATCCTTCTAGGAATAGAAGAATTTTCCAAAAGTATTTCTATAAACAGTAGACCTTTCAACTGGTACTACTATAAAGGAAAACCTTTCAACAGGTCCTTCTTAAAGGTAAGAACTTGCAACAAATGCTTCTATAGATGGAAGACCTTCAGCAGATTCTTGTAGGGATATAACATCTTTAACAATTCTTACTACAGATGAGAGACCTTCGAGCAGGTCCTTGTAGGGATAGAACACCTTTCAACAGTTTCATCTGTAGATAGAAGACTTTTTGCCTGGTTCTTCTATAAATGAAATCTATAAATGAAATAAATTTTTGGCAGGACCATCTGCAGATGGAAGAGTTTTAGCAGGACTTTCTAATAATAGAAGAACTCTCCACAGGTCCTTCTGTTGATAGAGACCTTTCAACTCCTCCTACTATGTATAAAAGAAAGACCTTTAGCAGGTTCTTCTATAGAAAAAGACCTTGCAACAGGTCCTTCTATAGAGAAGGAACTGTTCAGAAGGTCGTTCTATAGATGGAACAACTTTAAGGAGATCCTCGTAGGGACATAACTTCTTTAACAGGTCCTTCAACAGATGGAAGACCTTCAAGAAGGCCCGTGTGGGGATAGATCACCTTTCAACAGGTCCTTCTGTAAATAGGAAACTTTCGCCTGATCCTTCTATAAAAGAAAGAAAGACCTTTCAGATGGTCCTTCCAAAGATGGAAGACCGTTTATCAGGGCCTTATCTGAATAGAACACCTCTCCAAAGGTCTTTCTCTAGGTAAATGTCATTTCTACTGGTTCTGGAAAAATCAATATGTCCTTCTTAAAGTTAAGACCATGCAACAGGTCCTTCTATAGATCAAAGACCTTTCAGCAGGTCCTGCTACAGATAGAACACCTTTCAGCATATTATTGTGTGGATATAACATCTTTAACAATTCCTTCTACAGATAAAATACCTTCGAACAAGTCCTTGTTGTTGTTGTTGTAGCAGCTAGAAACCTACGTATAAGCATAAGTTTTTTGCTGGGTTGGCAGCCGCTGGCCGAAACACAATGGTTTCGGGTCAATCCGGTACGAAAGAACCCGCTGCCGTGGGATTGCTTGTAGGGATAGAACACCTCTCAACACATCCTTCTGTAGATAGGACCTCGTAGGAAAATAACATCTTTCCTTAGTTCCTTTTGTAGGTAGAAGATATATCAACGGGATCTTATATAGATGGAAGGCCTTTCAGCAGGACCTTGTAGCGTTAGAACAACTTTAATATGTCCTTCTATTATTGTATGACCTTTAAGCATCTTTCAGCAGGTCCTTCTGTAGATAGAAAACATTTCCACGGGTCCTTCTATAAATAAAATACTTTTCAGCAGGACCTTCTAGAGATAGAAAACCATTTAGCAGAACCTTCAAGGAATAGAACACCTTTTCACAGGGCCTTCTGTAAGTAGAAAACCTTTCACTGGTCCTTCGGTAGAGGAAAGACATCGCAACATGTCCTTCTATAGATGGAAGGCATTTCAGCAGATCCTTGTGTACCTTTCAGCAGGTCCTTGTATGGATAGAACGTATTTAATATGACCTTCTATTGATGTAGGGTCATTGTAGGAATGGAACACCTTTCCACAGGTCCTCCCGTAGATAGAACACATTTATAAGGACCGTTTTATAAATGGAAGACCTTCAAACAAGGCTTTCTAGAAGATGTTATCTCCCCAGGTCCTTTGTATATAAAATACCCTTCAACTGGTCCTGCTATAGAAGAAGAACTTTCTAACGGGTTCTTCTATAGAGGAAAGAACTTGTAGCAGGTCCGTAAACAGATGGAACTCCTTTCAGAAGGTCCTAGTAGGTATACAACATCCTTAACAGGTCCTCCTGTACATATACGAGCAGGTCATTATAGGCATAGAACATCTCTAACAGACCCTTCTAAAGATGAACACCTTTCTTCTGGTCCTTGTAGAGATAAACCATTTTTAATAGGGCCTTCTACAGATTTTAGACCGTTGAGCAGATCCATGTAAGGATAGAGCACCTTTCAACAGATCCTGTAGATGTAATATTTACGGTTCTTTTAGGAAAGAGCCTTTAGCAGGTCCTTCTTCAGATTGAAGACCTTTTAGTAGGACCTTTTATAAATAGAACACATCTACACAAGTCATTCTGTAGATAGAAGGCCTTCCAATCGTTCCTTCGACAAAGGAAAAACCTTTAAACTGGACATTCTGTAGAGGACAGACCTTTCAACAGATCCCTCTACAGATGGAAGGCCTTGTTGAAAAAGTCTTTCTAACGATAGAATACCTTTCAGCAGGTCCTTGTAGTGATAAAGCATATTTAAAAGATCATTCTGCAGATAAAAGTCCTTTGAGCAGGTCGTTGTAAGGATAGAACACATTTTAACAGGTCCTACAGTTGGAAAATCTTTTAACAAGGTCTTCTAGGAATAGAACAAATTTTGACAGGTCCCTCTATAGACAAATAACCTTTTAGCAGGCCCTCCTACAGATTGAAGGCTTTTCCACATGCTATTCTATAGAGGAAAACACTTTCAGCAGGCCTTTCTACAGATAGAAGACGTTCCATCAGGTACTTTTAGGGATATAAGAGCTTTCAGCAGGTCATTTAAATGAAAGGAGCTTACAACTGGGAAGTTTTTGCGGAATCTGAAACTACAATGTTCATAGATGAGAAACATCAAAAAAATAAAAAATAATCGCCGGAGCGCTTTTTAAGTAAATTGCGGTCAAAGTTCACACTTTTTAGTCTTTTTTAGTTTTCACGATCTTGCTGGGAAACCGCAAAACCTATCAAAATGGAACAAAAAAAAATAATAATATTGTAGCAGTGAAAATTCTCTACAAGATCGTCCTTTATGATATTTTCGTAGGTTTTACCATTTTTGCAAGATAGAAGTTCAAATTGGGACAATTCACTGATTGCATTGCCTCCTTATAAAAAAATGTCATGACTGCAATTTCCCAACTTAAACTTATATATCTCAAAAATGGTACAACCTAGGAAAAAATTGTGAAAGCCAATCTTGTAGAGAATTTTCACAGCTAAGACTAACCGTTTTCAAACAAATCGTGAAAACCTAACAAAAACACCTAAAAATGTGACCTGAACTTCTATATCTCAAAAGTGGTAAAACCTAGGAACAAATTATGACGGTCAATCCTCTAGACAATTTTCACAGCTGCAACATTTTCTTCAGCCCCATTTCGATAGGACTTGAGATTTCCAAGCAAAATGGCGAAAACCTAAAATACATAAATCTAAAATGTGAACTTTGACCTCTATTTATTTTAAAAATCTCTCCAGCGATTTTTTATATCCTACACCACACAGTGGTAAGGGGTATTATGTCTTTGTGCATTTGTTTGTAACGTGCATGAGGACACGAGATAGACCGATAGTTGCTTTTGGGGATATATGCACATAGAATCACTTTCTGAGTCGATTTATGCATGTCCGTCCGTCCGTCTGTCCATGTATTTTTGTGATCAAAGTGTACTTTCGCATTTATGATCCGATTCAGCTGAAAATTGGGGAATATCATTTGTTTAGCCATAGAAAGAACGCTATTGCTTTTGGTGAAAATCGGTTCAGATTTGGATATAGCTCCCATATATATTTTCAGCCGATTCTGTGTAGAAAAACATTGGCCAAGCTATAACGAAATCGGTCCAGATTTAGATATAGATCCCATATATATTTTACATATTCACAGTGGTGTAGGGTATCATATAGTCGGAACCGCCCTACTTTGATCCATACTGGTTTTGTTTTTGAATCCGCAAACACTTCCCAGGTGTAAGCTCTATTCAAGTTGGTTCAAGAGCACAGTGTCCTTCTAAGAGGAAAAAATAATAAAGCACATCTTTCAGCACGCCCTTCTAGCGACGGAATGCCTTTCAACAGGTCCCTCCGTAGATATAAGATCTTTCAACAGGTCCTTCTATAGGGGAAAACCTTTCAATAGGTCCTCACATAGATGAAAGGCTTTTTAGCAGCTCCGTTTTTTAAATAACTCTTCTATGGATGTAAGACCTTTCAACTGGGTCTGCTACAGAGAGAAAAAAACTTAAAGGAATGTGAATCGACAAAATATTTGCTAACATTTAAGTTATCCAGCACCAACTGTATCTCATCCGTGTATGCTTGCGTATACCATTCTACTTAGTCTATGGCAGGCGGATATGAATCAATAATGTTTGGCATATCAAAAGCTGACTTTGATTGCCTTCAATGTTTTCTTACTTGAGGTTTTTTATTTGGGAGGGGAAACGATTGCAAAGAAGGCACTCTAAGATATTCAGGAGTTTAGAGAAGTAGAGCTGTTGCTGTCTACCGGTGTGAACACATGATGATTGTTTGCGGTATCATTGGTGGCGGTGACGGTGGTGTTGGTATTGAGGCAACGATATGCAATTTTATGCCATGCTTAAATAATGGCGACAATTGAAAAACGATAAATCGTTTTAATATTAAACTCAACTTGGATTTACATTTTTGGTGTTGGTGTTGTTGTTATTGTTTTCTCACTCCATTATTCAGCACCACCAACAACCACAAATACTTACCTACCATTCGCATAAGTGTCGTCGTCTCAAATCTGAAAAAATCACCAAGAAAATTTATTAGTCTGCAGAGTAGTAAAGCGAGCGAGCGAGCTTCGCATGGCATTATGTCTGGAGGCTAATCATTTTTGATTGAGATTAATTTTCCTTCTTCATCTAATTGATTTCAAATTCAAACCCACACACACATTCACATTAACAGCAGCCACCACATGTCAGTCAATCTTTATAATGTCACTCCGCTTCTAATTCAGGCCGTGGTTTTTCGTTTTGATTTCTTTTTTTTTCGTATTTTTTTGCAATTGAAATGAGGACTAGGACGACAACGACGCCGCCGACAAATTGCAGATGAAGTAGGCGAATGAATTTGTTTTGTTAATGTTTTAGATTGAATGATTGTTGGTCGTGATTTCCCTCCAAAATTATATACAGATTGCCCAAAAAAAGTGAAAGGCCTATTTCGCAAATGAAAGAAAAAGAGAATGTTCCAATTGAAGAAAATCATTATAATTTGAATGCCATTCATGATGATTTGATATGTTGTTGGAGGCATAAGGGAAGCATTTTTTGTGATTGTCTATTATTAATTATTGATTGAATATGTGACGTAGTGAATGTTGGCATGATACGGTGTGTTCCGGGGAGACAACAAACACTGTATAAAGTATAAGATTGCAGCCCTAACTTCGACGTGCCCAATGAAGAGACAAACAAGGCCAATCATAATTGGAGGATCACTTATAGATTACCCCTTGCGAACAACAGTTATTGTAATAGAAACTAGGATTGCTAGCAACCGTGGTGCAATGGTATGCACACCCGCCTTGCACGCAGAAGGTCGTGGGTTCGATTCCCCGACTAGGCAACATCAAATTTTCAACGGTGGCAAAATACACCTCAGTAATGTTGGCGACATTTCTTGAGTATTTCAGCCATGTAAAACTTCTCTAGAAATGGTGTCGTAGGACACGCCGTTCGGACTCGGCGATAAACTGTAGA
Organism: Musca autumnalis; assembly: GCF_047663935.1. Classification (NCBI taxonomy): domain Eukaryota; kingdom Metazoa; phylum Arthropoda; class Insecta; order Diptera; family Muscidae; genus Musca; species Musca autumnalis. The sequence goes on from NW_027411755.1 coordinate 204,773,495, forward strand.
TCCCATATCATTGAGCTAATATGAATCGGGGTGCACTCAATTATATGAGAGAAGTCTCCCTTGTCCCGTATGGGATGTTGTGGAACAATGTTTTTTTGTTATTGCTAACAACTCATAAATACCAGTGACATTTAAGAAGACGAAGCGATATTCTACAATTACAATAGAATAAGGATCCCAGGATTTTAGAGGCAACTGGACTCTTACTCTGTCTGGGTGTATGGATGTATTCACTTCTGTTCTCAGAAGAACCATGGATTGCAATATACTCCGGCCAAGTGCAGATCTTGAACGCTACCCAAATCAGATATCAGGAATCTAAGTATCATAATCAAGATTTTGATTACAATCAACAAGAGGGAACGTTTTAAGTTATATCGGGTAGCAACAGAAATCGCCTTCAGTCCACCTATTGGCGGGCTGCTCCACAGCAGCGCACAGTGTGAAAAAAGGCAGATCTAGCGTGCAGAAAATAAAACTCGATGTTTTATTGTATGTTTAGCTATAATTATGATAAGAAAAGCTTTAGATTGACAATTTTACTTAATTTATTGATACATTTGGTCTATTGATATTTTTTATATATATTTTGGTATAACTGCAATAGGGCGGTACCGCCCGATATTGTTAATTTTGAAGATTTTAGACGGATTATCCAACTGAAATGGCTGAAATTTGACATTAAGTCTTCGTTGGGGGTATAAAATATTCCGACATAGAATTATCGTTACAGGTCCACTTTTTGATATAGCCCCCGTAGAAGGTACGGCCCGATTTTCGGTATTTTTAAAATTTCACCCACATCATCCAACGGAAATAGCTGAAATCAGATTTGAATACACATAATTATGGTGGAGGGTAAAAAGAGTTCAAAATCACCCCATTCTGCACTTTTTAGTAACAAAAACTTGTATTTATTAATTTGTTTGGAGACGCATCACTGCATTAATTTTCCTACTTCCACCCATATCGTGGGAACCGTAGGACGGACTTTTTTAATTTGGAATTTCTTATCTGATCAATTCCAGGTGATATCTCATTTTATTTATCAGAATGCTTCCCATAATCGTAGTTTTTTTTTGAACCAAAGTTAAAAAAAGCTTCCTTTCCGATTTGGCATATTTCTAAAAAAATGGTATAAAACCAAAAGAAGGGGGACAAATGAGTCGTCTTTGGAAATATAAAGCTTCAGTTTGAAATTCACAAATGCAAATTTGCAATCTCGGATGTATAAATATGGGCTCCAAATGGCGAAAATTGTCTAGCAACAACAACATCTAATATGCTTGAGAATGTTAGCCTAAGCAGCTAACGAAACGATCGTCGCATAGCGGTTGATGTGTGTGTAGGACTTCGCTAGATATAAATTTTTCAATGTAATCTCCTTAGGTCATAAAAGCTCGATTAATTAAATTAACAAAAGTCGCAGAGTCGTAGGTAAAAATGTAAGACATTATTCTAGACAAGATACAAAAAAAAATTAAACAAAATAAAGTTAGACTCGACTAATTTCCATTCTAAAACCCTATTTTAATTAAAGAATTTACAAAAAATGGACCTTACATATATTAACCCTGAAACATCTAAATTAAAATAACTTATGGGTTTCAAAACTATTTAATTTATTTAAATACCATTAGGTTATATAAAAAATACCAAAGATTTCACAATAATATATTCACAGAATTCACACGTCTATCGCAATTTTACAGCTAAACAAGTAAGAACGGCGTTAAGTTAGGACGGGCCAAACTTGTTATACCCTCCACCACAAATTGTATTGAAGTAAAATGGAATAATTGGTTTCCTTTCGTGTATAAAGAAGACTTAATACTAAATTTCAGCAATTTCGGGAAAACAATGTGAGGCACCGTTCTATGGGGGCTATTTCAAAACGTCGATCTATACCGACAAATTTCTGACGGAAAGTTTTTAGACTCAAAGAAGACTAAATACCAAATTTCCTATATTTCGGTAAGAGAATGTGGCTAAAACTTAAAAAATACCGAAAATCAAGAAGTACGCTTCTATGGGGATATAGGAAGACGTGGACCTATACTGATAATACTCTTCTGGAATATTTTATAACTCTTGGAAGATTAAATAACGAATTTCAGCCATTTCTGTGGGATATTGACGTCACAATCTTCAGTATTACGAAAATCGGAAGGTGCCGTTCTAAGGGGGCTATATCGAAATGTGGACCTATACCGACGAATTTTAGTCGGAAATGGGGCAATATGAAATTGTGGATCTGTACAGACAAATTTCTGGCGAACAGTTTTATATCACATTGAAGACTAAATACCAAATTTCAGCCATTTTGGTGGAATATAAAAATCGTACCTTTCCATGGGGGCTATATGAAGGCGTGGATCTATACCGACAAATTTAAAGGGGAAGTTTGAGTACCCCCAACGAAGTTTAAATACCAAATTTCAGCCATTTCGGTGGAATATTGAGCTCACAACGTTCAAAATACCGAAAATCGGGAGGTACCATTCTATGGGGGCTATATGATGGCATGGACCGATACCGACAAAGTGCTGAGGAAAGTTTTATGCCACAAACGTCGACTAAGTACAACATTTCAGCCATTTCGGTGTGATAATGAAGCTAGAACCTTCAAAATACCGAAAATCGGGAGGTACCATTTTATGGGGGCTATATGAAGGCGTGGACCGATACCGACAAAATTTTGAGGGAAAGTTTTATACCCCTAAAGAAGACTACGTACCAAATTTCAGCCATTTTGGTAGGATAATGAAGCTAAAACCTTTAAAATACTGAAAATCGGGAGGTACCGTACTATGGGGGCTATATCAAAACGTGGACCGATATATCCCATTTTCAATACCAACCATCCTGCAAGTAATGAAAACTTCTGTACCAAATATTGACTCTCTATCTTTAAAATTGCGAGCTGTATCTTGATTTCAACAGACAGACGGATATGGTTAATTCGACATAGAATTTTACGCTGATCAATAATATATGTATATACTTCATAGGGTCTCCGACGAATAGTTCGATATGTTACAAACGGAATGACAAATTTAATTATACCCTCCATATGGTGGAGGACGAACTATTTCTAATAATTACATATGCCATTTAGTACAGTCGACACTCTAGTTCAATACTGTACTAGTGTTTCATAGTTTCCTTCAAGTCCATTTTTTGATTTTCCCCACGCTAGATCGGCATTTTTTCCCACTGTGCAGCGGTAGTAGAAAGGTTGCCCAATAAATCTTGAGCTATTGACAAGATTCCGTCATATTTTTTTCCCAACACCTCATCAACTATTGCCTTAAGATTGGCTGTTCTTTTCGGCTTCTAAAGAGCTGTACTGGAAGAATCTTCGTCTCCTTATGCAGATGGTCCACGGACGATATGAGGAGGCACCCTGTTGCGGTTCTCAGGCACGCAGTGTAGGGATAGAAAATCTTTAATAGGTCCTTCTACAGATGAAAGACCGTCGAGCAAGTCCTTGAAGGGATAGAACACCTTTAAACAGGTCCTTCTGTAGAGAGAAGATCTTATGCCTGGTGCTTCTTTAAAGGAAAGACCTGTCAGTAGGTACATCTAGAGATGGAACATATTTCAGCAAATCCTTGTAGTAATGGAACATTTTAAACAGGTCCTTCTATAGATAGAGGGCATTTTAGCAGGTCCTTCTAGGAATAGAACACTTCTCCACATATCTTTCGACATATAGAAGACCTTTCAAATGGTTCTGCTATTGAGGAAAAATCACTGACAGGTTTTATTGTTATTCCATTGCATTGCCCTTATGTATATTCGAGTTCACACTGGCGCCGCATAGCTTACCACAGACCGACTTATCGCGTTATACATATTTGGTCAAGAAGGTTTCTCTACATGCCCCCCCAAGCTGTGTTCAGAAAAACCATGAACAAGTGAGCATAGGCTATAGTCGGGGCGGGGCTGACCATGTGATACCCTACACCACTACCCCTGTGCATAAGCTTTTCACTGGTAAACATTTCTTTTAGGGAATATAATCCGACTACCACCAAAAATAATATGCCTCTTTCTCTCTGGCACCCCCATAAGCAACCAAAATTTCCTGAACATCCGATCAAATTTACGACCTGTATCTTAATTGCGAAAAATGGAAAATTGGATGCATTACCGACTTGGAATAGAATCCAATATACAATACAATATAAGCCAATATACTCATAAAGAATAAAACTTTGAATTTGTCTCCAAATGAGTTTTCCCCATTCCGACCCCTAATTATTATCCGACCATCATCAAAATCAATAGGCTTCTTTTTCTTTGGGACCCCCATTAACCCCCAAAATTTCGTGACGATCCGATTAAAATTGCGACCTGTAGCGTGATTACAAAAAAATCGGAAAATGGGATGCATTATCGACTATTGCCATATCTCTGCTATTTGACTACCTACGACAACCTACTTTATATCGTTGTAAAGGTGATATTTTCTACTTTTCTTGCCAGGTTTGGCTTTTGATATACCTCTTAAAGAAACAGAGATATTGGCTTTGAAATAAAATGTTGACTTTTCTCCAAATAAAAGTTTGCCCATTCCGACCCCTAAATATTATCCGGCCATCAGCAAAATCAATAGGCTTCATCATCTGTGAGACCCCCATTAACCCTCAAATTTTCGTGAAGATCCGATCAAAATTGCGACCTGTGGCGTGATTTCCATAAAATAGAAAAATGGGATGTATTACCGACTATTGCGATATCTCCGTTATTTGGATATCTACGCCGACCTGGTTTGTATCATTGTAAAGACGGGATCTTCTACTTTCATAGTCAGGATTTGCTTTTGGAAAATTTTCAACCAAAGCTGTGATATTCGTCAAAATAATTAAAATCGCAAAAATGAATAATGGGGTTTTATTTGCTACTATTGTGACATCTTCGTTGTTTGATCGCCTACGAGCACCTTTACATCATTAGAAAGGTGATATTTTCTGCTTTCATTGTCAGGTTTTGCTTTTGGTATACCCCATATAGAAACTGAGATATTTGCTTTGGAAAAAAACGTTGTCTTTTTATCCACCTTAGTTTTTTGCCCTTTCCGACCCCTAAATATTATCCGACCATCACCAAAATCAATAGGCTTCTTCCCCTCCGGAACCCCCATCAATATCCAAAATTTCGGGACGATCCGATCAAAATTGCGACCTGTAGCGTGATTACAAGGTTTAGATGGACAGACGGACAGACGGACGGACGGACGGACTGACGGACGGACACACATAGCCAGATCGACTCAGCTCGTCGAGACATTCATTTTGGTATATATAAGTATGGGTCTACGACCATTATTTCGATGCGTTACAAACTTTTTGGCCAAAACCAACTTATAATACCCTCCCCACATAGTGGTGTAGGGTATAATAAAAATATTCCGCAAGCGTAAGGCGTAGTTTCCTTGGTGTTATCCTACCGAACAAGAGATTTACCGATGAGCAAAAAAAAAATACTTCGTAATATGCTCCGGCGAAGTGCAGATCTTGAAAGCTACCCAAAGTAGATATCAGGAATCTAAGTACCATAATCAAAATGTTGATTACAAACCACAAGAAGGATTGCTTCAAGCCATATCTGGGAAACAGCAGAAATTTCCTTCAGACTGCCTATTGGTGGACTGCTCGATTGCAGCGGTAGTAAAAAAGTTGCGCAAGAAATCTTGAGGTATTAACAAGATTCCTGACATTGTGTTGAAAAAAGTAGCAGATGCCGTCATATTTTTTCTCAACATCCTCATTTTCGGCTTCGAAAGAAACACTAGTGGTTCAAATACCGACGCCTGTATCCGACGCCAGTCTATGTGGAAGTAATAGGTCAATGACCCTTTTGTCGCCATTTGGGAAATTGTTTGAACGATTTATTCTAAACAGCATCAATCGATAAATCGGGGCTGTTAGTTCGGATTCAGAGCTGTACACTCCATGAATTGGTAGCAATCTCTAAATAGGTGATGGATGGTTTGAAGAGCATGACATTGTGTTGCTGTGCTGAATGTTTCTTCCTCTCCTCAGACATGAGAAGCCACCCGGTTGCGGTTCACAGGCCGACATTTTAGGGATAGAACATCTTTAACAGGTCTTTCTACAGATGAAAGACCTTCGATCAGGTTCTTGAAAAGCTTTTGAACAGGTCCTTCTGTAGACAGAAGATCTTTCGCGTGGTCCTTCTACAAAGGAAAGTCCTTTCAGCAGGTCCATCTACAGATGGAACATGTTTCAGCAGGTACTTGTAGTAATAGAACATCTTAAACAGATCCTTCTATATATAGAGACCTTTGAGCTGGTTTTTCTGGAAATAGAACACCTCTCCTCAGGTCCTTCTGCAGATAGAAGAGCTTTCAACTGGTTCTTCTATAGTGGAAAAACCTCTGACCGGTATGATTATTTTCCCATTGCATTGTACTTATATTCGCGTACCACACCGACGCCGCATAGTTTACCACAGACCGACCTATCGCTTTGTACATATTTTGGTCAACAAGGTTTTTCTATCTACACCCCAAGTGCTGCCGGCTAGGAACTTGAGGACCTTATTCTTGCACCTCAGCTTGTCACGCATAGCTGTGCCATGCACGGACGATTTAAACGTACTGTCGAATGTTACCCCTAGAATCTTGGACTAGTTAGTGGTTAGAATTCTGTTGTCATCGACGTCAGTGCTGTCCATGTGGACATCAGTGCTGTCTATGAGGTAAGATCGGTCAATTAGCAGGTCAAACTTTCACAAACAACCTCAGGGAAGGTATCCGACCTCAAAAGATCCTACAATCATCCGTATACGTAGCGATCTCAATGTCATCTGAACGGTGTGGAATACAGGAGAGGTAGAGGTTAAAAATCATTTCACCTTGGGGAACTCCCTGTCTCTGTCCCTCTACGCTGCTTGGACTTCTTTTTCCTGAATTTCACGTATGACAGTCCACACATAGATGCTATTTGTTATCCAACCTTTTAAACTTGGACGGATGGTAGTCTGCTCAATGTCCTCGAACAGCGTAGATTGCTTGCCAGTATCCAAGGTTTTTGATATTTCGAGCATAACTAACACAAGCGCATAATCGGTAACTGTATAGGTATTTTTGATGCTGAGGTCTCAAGAGTCTTTACTACGGCCGACAATAGCGAAATTGGTCTATCCGATTCATCTTTGCTGGCATACTGTACATGTACGAATATATACTTTTGTAAATGCCGCTTTGGTTACTTCTGCGTCAAATCTGGCAGTGAAAATAGCATCAACCCATCCAAGCGAAGTAGGAAAATTGTAGGGACTGTGTCCACACTTACCAACTAGCTTATCAATTGTTCCGCAGTAACTCACGCGACAGAAGTACAGATAGTCACTGTGAGGAAGACAATACAGCATCAAAGAACAAAAGGAAGCAAAACCCAACAGGCATTTCACGCCTAAGCTCAAACCTGTCATTCCACAAAGCAGCAACGGTATGCCACTAGCTTTCCGCTAAGGGCATTGAAATCCTAACCTCATGGACAAAGTTTTTAAATTTATCGCAAAATTTTAGGCACATGTCCAGTATAGTTTTGAAATTTTTACAGCAGTGGACAAAATTTGTTATTTTGTGAGTAAAATATAATAATAGGTAAAAAAACTTTTTAAGTTAAACGGTTTTATGTTAAACATACATTGCAATGTTTAAGATAAATGTACTAAAAACCAAAAAATAATAAAATAGATACAGTCGTGGGAATTATAAACATATGTATAGACTAGACTAAAAACCGTGGGGCACGTCAATTGTCTACAATCGTTGATTAAAATGTTTGTTTTGTAATGTTACACTATAATTAGGCAGTTGTTCAATTGACAACGATGGACGTGTGATAAGTAGGGCTTGAATGTGGAAACAAGCTAGCAAGCTCGATTATAAGCGAGTTTTAGGGTTTGATAGTGGTGAGCGAGTAGTACTTTGTCGGTTATAGACAAACTACGAGCAGTGAAACGATTCCTCGCCAGCCAGCAGTGTGAATGTTCAACGATAAACTAGTTGAAACATCTCTTTTATTTACATGGAGTGTATAACTATTGGAATTTCCATGAGCAAGAAAATAGTAAGTAATTTCCTCACCGTCTGCGGGCCAACTGCTTAACGACGAATTAAACGATTCTTCTATCGCACATTAAGTCGATAATTTGTAGACAATTGACGTGCCCCACGGTTTTATTTCAGTCTAGCCTATGCATATGTTCGTGGGAATGACTGTATCTATTTTATTATTTTTTGGTTTTTAGTACATTTATCTTAAACATTGCAATGTATGTTTAACATAAAACCGTTTAACTTAAAAAGTTTTTTTACCTATTTTTATTTTCTAGTTTTTATTTCGCATTCTGTTTAATTCGTTTAGTGCTTCATTATTGCAAGGTTTCTTGCCCGTTAGTTTATTGCAGTCCAACTCCTCTATACGTAGTCCCTGCAAAGATCTTACTCTACTAAGAGCCACGTAGGCTTGACCTTCTTCAAACAGTTTCGCAACTAAGTATACGACTGCGTGATCCACAGTGCTGCCCTGCATTTTATGTATTGTAGAAGCCCATGATAGTATTAAAGGCAACACACATCTGTGTGTATCGCTCACCTTGCTTTGTTAATCTGGCTTCATATTCTTCAGGCGTTTCTGACACCGTCATTTGTGTATATCGCTGACGTTGCTTTTTTAACCTGTCCTCATATTGCTCAGGTGTTTTTGACGCTAATTGTTCCCGTCGTTTCTGTAATCGACTATTTCTATCACCTTCACTTTCTTCAGCTCGTTTTGATTTATACTTTTCTTTCGCTTTTTGAAGCCTTCGTTTACGTTGTGTTGCAGTTTCTGTTTTATTTGTGTTTGTATTTTTTATATTTTTTACCATTTTATTCCCACGAGTAATGGACATTTAAACGGTCGACCCCCCCAGAGGTCCAATAAAGGGGCAAGGCTATGTACAACAAGATGCGCCTGAGTCTTGAGGGGAAAACGCTAACGACATATCATTTTTATCCACACTAATGCCATACAGTTCTCGGCGCGTTTTAACCTTTCACCTTAACTTGGGTGGTGTACCGCTAACGACGGTACCTTAGCCACCCTAACGCCACACAGTCCTCAACACGATAAAAAATCTTGACTTGGGTGGTGGATTCAGGCTGGATTAATCAGATACCTAAATTACAGATTCAATTTCTAAATTTAAATCTTAATTATACGCCATTTAGTGGCTGCGCCCATCTTAAATATTGAGGTTGTATGGTGCACTGTATTCTTCTTGTCAAGCCCTTTTATTTGATACCCATATTGGTGGGATTGATAAAAAATTTGTATCAGCCATTTAGTAGCGGCGGCCATCTTAGATTTAAATTTTGCATAGTAAATTGTATTCTACTTGTTGAGACCTTTCATTTGATACCCATGTTTATGGGATTGATAAAACCTAAGTTATCCGCCATTTTGTAGAGGCCGCCATCTTGGATTTTAATTTTATATAATACATTGTATTCTACTGGTTGAGCACTTTCATTTGATACCCATATTGATGGGATTGATAAAACCTACGTTATCCGCCATTTTGTAGCGGCCGCCATCTTAGATTTAATTTTTTTATAGTATATTGTATTCTGCTAGTTGAGCCCTTTCCTTTGATACCCATATTGATGGGATTGATAAAACCTACGTTATCCGCCATTTTGTAGCGGCCGCCATCTTGAATTTCAATTTTTTATAGTATATTGCAGGAGGAGGCATTGTGACTCACAAGAGAGCCCATGTGCTCTAAGTGAGCGTTAATTTGTTATCGCTCACAGCCTGTGTAGATGCTAACACGTTGTGAACAACAACAAATTTACGCTCATTGAGAGCACAAGAGAGACCCAAAAATGTTCTCTGCCTCACTTTGGTATATTGTATTCTGCTTGTTGAGCCCTTTCATTTGATACCCATATTGATGGGATTGATAAAACCTACGTTGTCCGCCATTTTGTAGCGGCGGCCATCTTGAATTTATAATGATAATGAATAAACATAATTGTATTGTCACCAAAATCCAAAGTGTATACAAAATTTCAGATTAATCGGTTGACAGGAAGAGGGTGAAATTTGAATTACTAAATTTGACCCAAGAATAATAAATAAAACAAACGGGATGAGCTAAATAAAACCATTTAATAACAATTTCTTAAAAATTACCATTCTATTCTTTCTACCTTTTTCTTTATATTTTAATCTGCGATTCTTCCTTGTGATTGGCTTCGCGGATACAGTTACTTTATGTTGAGGATTCACAGAAGATCTATAGGTGCACAAATCCCAGATTATCGTTAATCGATTTAAAATTTCCAAAAAATGTTTGCAGGGCTGTTGCATGTATTTCAGGTGAATTTTCTACGACTACACAACATACAACAACAATGTTTATTAGTGCAGTAAATATCAATTATGCTAAAAAATTATAGCCAAAAATAAAAATGTTCTTTTATTTAAACTTTTAATTATTTCGAAAAGCCATAGAATACGGAATTTCTGCAAAATTTTCCCCCAAAAACAAAGAAACAAACTTACATATACATTTGGTTTAACATTTTTGACCAAGCTGTTCCCCCACGACTGTATAAGGGAAAACTTTTTTCCAGTTTTGTTGTAGCTTTAGTTTTTGGGAGAGTTTTTTTTTAACAGTTTTGTGAAAATGTTAATGAAGTCTTCTTGTGGTCGCCCGGCGTGTACAGGTCAGGTCATAAGGTTGGTTGTCTGTTTCGAGCATATCGTTTTGTTGCCTGCAATAATTTAATTAAATTCCCCTTGGTACAGCAACAATGTGTGCAGAGCACCTCTATATTTCCAGCAGTGCGTACTCGTCGCCTGGGTGAAAAAAGCAAAACAATGCAAAAGTTGTCCAAAGCAACCAAAAAAGTTTTCAATTAAAAAGTCGATGTACGCATCGAAAACAAAAAAACGACACCAACAAAAATATAGTACAATTAACCATATTTCACAAACACTACCGACAAAAAAGTAAAATTATTAAAATGTTAACTTTTTTTGGCAAATAGTGTTAAGGATGGTAAATAAAAGTTACATGATATGGTGACAAGGCGTGGATTTTTTAAAACTATTTAAATGTGGATTTTTATAATCATTTTTAAAGGACTTTATGATGCCTTTAGTCGTGGATTTTTAAAACTATTTTTTGAGGACTTTGTCATGCTTTTAGGCGTGGATTTTTAAAACTATTTTTTGAGGACTTTGTCATGCCTTTAGGCGTGGATTTTTAAAACTATTTTTTGAGGACTTTGTCATGCCTTTAGGCGTGGATTTTTAAAACTATTTTTTGAGGACTTTGTCATGCCTTTAGGCGTGGATTTTTAAAACTATTTTTTGAGGACTTTGTGATGCCTTTAGGCGTGGATTTTTAAGACTATTTTTTGAGGACTTTGTGATGCCTTTAGGCGTGGATTTTTAAGACTATTTTTTGAGGACTTTGTGATGCCTTTAGGCGTGGATTTTTAAAACTATTTTTTGAGGACTTTGTGATGCCTTTAGGCGTGGATTTTTAAAACTATTTTTTGAGGACTTTGTGATGCCTTTAGGCGTGGATTTTTAAAACTATTTTTTGAGGACTTTGTGATGCCTTTAGGCGTGGATTTTTAAAACTATTTTTTGAGGACTTTGTGATGCCTTTAGGCGTGGATTTTTAAAACTATTTTTTGAGGACTTTGTGATGCCTTTAGGCGTGGATTTTTAAGACTATTTTTTGAGGACTTTGTGATGCCTTTAGGCGTGGATTTTTAAAACTATTTTTTGAGGACTTTGTGATGCCTTTAGGCGTGGATTTTTAAAACTATTTTTTGAGACTTTGTGATGCCTTTAGGCGTGGATTTTTAAAACTATTTTTTGAGACTTTGTGATGCCTTTAGGCGTGGATTTTTAAAACTATTTTTTGAGGACTTTGTCATGCCTTTAGGCGTGGATTTTTAAAACTATTTTTTGAGGACTTTGTGATGCCTTTAGGCGTGGATTTTTAAAACTATTTTTTGAGGACTTTGTCATGCCTTTAGGCGTGGATTTTTAAAACTATTTTTTGAGGACTTTGTCATGCCTTTAGGCGTGGATTTTTAAAACTATTTTTTGAGGACTTTGTCATGCCTTTAGGCGTGGATTTTTAAAACTATTTTTTGAGGACTTTGTCATGCCTTTAGGCGTGGATTTTTAAAACTATTTTTTGAGGACTTTGTCATGCCTTTAGGCGTGGATTTTTAAAACTATTTTTTGAGGACTTTGTCATGCCTTTAGGCGTGGATTTTTAAAACTATTTTTTGAGGACTTTGTCATGCCTTTAGGCGTGGATTTTTAAAACTATTTTTTGAGGACTTTGTCATGCCTTTAGGCGTGGATTTTTAAAACTATTTTTTGAGGACTTTGTGATGCCTTTAGGCGTGGATTTTTAAAACTATTTTTTGAGGACTTTGTGATGCCTTTAGGCGTGGATTTTTAAAACTATTTTTTGAGGACTTTGTGATGCCTTTAGGCGTGGATTTTTAAAACTATTTTTTGAGGACTTTGTGATGCCTTTAGGCGTGGATTTTTAAAACTATTTTTTGAGGACTTTGTGATGCCTTTAGGCGTGGATTTTTAAAACTATTTTTTGAGGACTTTGTGATGCCTTTAGGCGTGGATTTTTAAAACTATTTTTTGAGGACTTTGTGATGCCTTTAGGCGTGGATTTTTAAGACTATTTTTTGAGGACTTTGTGATGCCTTTAGGCGTGGATTTTTAAGACTATTTTTTGAGGACTTTGTGATGCCTTTAGGCGTGGATTTTTAAAACTATTTTTTGAGGACTTTGTGATGCCTTTAGGCGTGGATTTTTAAAACTACTTTTTGAGGACTTTGTGATACCTTTAGGCGTGGATTTTTAAAACTATTTTTAAGGACTTTGTGATGCCTTTAGGCGTGGATTTTTAAAACTATTTTTTGAGGACTTTGTGATGCCTTTAGGCGTGGATTTTTAAGACTATTTTTTGAGGACTTTGTGATGCCTTTAGGCGTGGATTTTTAAGACTATTTTTTGAGGACTTTGTGATGCCTTTAGGCGTGGATTTTTAAAACTATTTTTTGAGGACTTTGTGATGCCTTTAGGCGTGGATTTTTAAAACTATTTTTTGAGGACTTTGTGATGCCTTTAGGTGTGGATTTTTAAAACTATTTTTTGAGGTCTTTGTGATGCCTTTAGGTGTGGATTTTTAAAACTATTTTTTGAGGACTTTGTGATGCCTTTAGGCGTGGATTTTTAAAACTATTTTTTGAGGTCTTTGTGATGCCTTTAGGCGTGGATTTTTAAAACTATTTTTTGAGGTCTTTGTGATGCCTTTAGGCGTGGATTTTTAAAACTATTTTTTGAGGTCTTTGTGATGCCTTTAGGCGTGGATTTTTAAAACTATTTTTTGAGGACTTTGTGATGCCTTTAGGCGTGGATTTTTAAAACTATTTTTTGAGGTCTTTGTGATGCCTTTAGGCGTGGATTTTTAAAACTATTTTTTGAGGTCTTTGTGATGCCTTTAGGCGTGGATTTTTAAAACTATTTTTTGAGGTCTTTGTGATGCCTTTAGGCGTGGATTTTTAAAACTATTTTTTGAGGTCTTTGTGATGCCTTTAGGCGTGGATTTTTAAAACTATTTTTTGAGGTCTTTGTGATGCCTTTAGGCGTGGATTTTTAAAGCTATTTTTTGAGGTCTTTGTGATGCCTTTAGGCGTGGATTTTTAAAACTATTTTTTGAGGTCTATGTGATGCCTTTAGGCGTGGATTTTTAAAACTATTTTTTGAGGTCTTTGTGATGCCTTTAGGCGTGGATTTTTAAAACTATTTTTTGAGGTCTTTGTGATGCCTTTAGGCGTGGATTTTTAAAACTATTTTTTGAGGTCTTTGTGATGCCTTTAGGCGTGGATTTTTAAAACTATTTTTTGAGGTCTTTGTGATGCCTTTAGGCGTGGATTTTTAAAACTATTTTTTGAGGTCTTTGTGATGCCTTTAGGCGTGGATTTTTAAAACTATTTTTTGAGGTCTTTGTGATGCCTTTAGGCGTGGATTTTTAAAACTATTTTTTGAGGTCTTTGTGATGCCTTTAGGTGTGGATTTTTAAAACTATTTTTTGAGGTCTTTGTGATGCCATTAGGCGTGGATTTTTAAAACTATTTTTTGAGGTCTTTGTGATGCCTTTAGGCGTGGATTTTTAAAACAATTTTTTGAGGTCTTTGTGATGCCTTTAGGCGTGGATTTTTAAAACTATTTTTTGAGGTCTTTGTGATGCCTTTAGTCGTGGATTTTTAAAACTATTTTTTGAGGTCTTTGTGATGCCTTTAGGCGTGGATTTTTAAAACTATTTTTTGAGGTCTTTGTGATGCCTTTAGGCGTGGATTTTTAAAACTATTTTTTGAGGTCTTTGTGATGCCTTTAGGCGTGGATTTTTAAAACTATTTTTTGAGGACTTTGTGATGCCTTTAGGCGTGGATTTTTAAAACTATTTTTTGAGGACTTTGTGATGCCTTTAGGCGTGGATTTTTAAGACTATTTTTTGAGGACTTTGTGATGCCTTTAGGCGTGGATTTTTAAAACTATTTTTTGAGGACTTTGTGATGCCTTTAGGCGTGGATTTTTAAAAATATTTTTTGAGGACTTTGTGATGCCTTTAGGCGTAGATTTTTAAAACTATTTTTTTAGGACTTTGTGATGCCTTTAGGCGTGGATTTTTAAAACTATTTTTTTAGGACTTTGTGATGCCTTTAGGCGTGGATTTTTAAAACTATTTTTTGAGGACTTTGTGATGCCTTTAGGCGTGGATTTTTAAATGAATTTTATGTGGACTTTGTGATGCCTTTAGGCGTGGATTTTTAAATGAATTTTATGTGGACTTTGTGATGCCTTTAGGCGTGGATTTTTAAATGAATTTTATGTGGACTTTGTGATGCCTTTAGGCGTGGATTTTTAAATCTCAAATAGTTAAATGCACAGCAGCACAATTCTATTCACACTTGTCCATAAAAACTACCAGAAGCTCTTACTTCCTAGCTTATGTGTGTTTTCACACAATTTTCCATTTTCGAAATGTATGAATGTTTGTTTTACATAAAAACAAATGATTCAGGGATGTGTAATTGTCTAAGGGAGAAGTTTGGTAACCTCAACATTTTAAAAAACCATACGGGTGGCATTTTGGGTTAGAATCATCATCCTCTTTTTTCCATTTTGGAGAAAAGTTAACCACACTTTATTATGAAATACGTCCATTCGTATATTACTAAAAAGGTTGGAAATTGTTTGTATATTTTGTAGAGAGTTTTTCAGAATTCTTGTAAAGTACATAAGCATAGATAAAATGATACAACACGGTCCGATTTTCATAAGAAACAGTCTCTTTTCCAATTTTAATTGACAAAAATCTTCACCCTTGAGAGGTCACAGTTCACATCTGTCAACAAAGCTGTTCGTGATTTCTGCTGGGCTATTGCACCTGAATCTCTCATGTCTAATAAACGTGACCAAAGAGTTTAATGTCCTCCGTGTGGCTAAAGTTTATTCTGCACAAACTTTCCTTTTGTCTGTGAACAATCTAAACAATTTCAAGAATCACCTTTGTTCAATTTGGTATACCACAACACAGCAGTAATACAAATACAAGGAACATATCATCAATCCAATTATATAATCTTGTTTCTTAATTAAAACATAAGTTCGTATTGTATTACCCACAAAAGTTTGAAACCAATTTCAAACAAAGATCTGCCGAAAAGAAACCTTAAATTGTCATTTGTCTTGGAACCACAATGCCAATTCAATGTTTGTCTATACGAACCTAACAATTCTACCATCCATCCATTCAACCATTTATCCTTTCGACCGTTCATTCACCTACTTTTACTTATGCAGAAGTTTGACTATATCTTTTATATCTTCATTTTATTGTCATTGAAAGTGTGTGTTTTGTGCTGCCATTGTCCTGTTCTGTTTTTCAAAATTTGGTATCCTCTTTGGCCGCAAAGTGTTTGGGAATGTGTGTTGCCTTTGGTTTTAGATATTCTTTGCATGAAATGCTATTTCGTATTTCCAATTCTATGCAAACACAAATTTAGGGAAGTTTTTTAATTAATCTAAAGGATCACAAACACAAATACACATACATAAACAGAAGCAGCAGTTTTGTGAGAACTCAATTTAAGCAGACTTGCACAAATACATACACACATTTTTTATTTTGAATAATTCCTTGGGACTTTAAAATGCAAATCCTTGAAATATTTGTGGGTCATTTTTTGCAAAGCAAAAGATTTGTTGAGAACAATTTAAGCTTCAAAGCTTTAGTGGACTATACAAAAGTCGTCATTGTAGCCGACACGAATGTAGCCTTTATTGACTATATAGTTGTCTATAAAGACGACTGGAAAGTTAAAAGACCAACAGAAATAGTCCTGACAAAATCATTAAAAAATCACGCATAAACGCATAACAAAGTCGACCAAAAATACTTTAAAAAAATCACGCATAAATGCATCACAGAGTGGCCAAAAAATTCGTTTAAAAAGCCACACTTAAAGGCATCACATAGTGATAAAAAATTCTTTTAAAAATCTACGGCCAGAGCCCTCAAACAACTGTTTTAAAAATCTACGGCCAGAGCCCTCAAAAAATTGTTTTAAAAATCCACGCTTAGAGGCATCACAGAGTCCTCAAAAAATTGTTTTAAAAATCCACGCTTAGAGGCATCACAGAGTCCTCAAAAAATTGTTTTAAAAATCCACGCTTAGAGGCATCACAGAGTCCTCAAAAAATTGTTTTAAAAATCCACGCTTAGAGGCATCACAGAGTCCTCAAAAAATTGTTTTAAAAATCCACGCTTAGAGGCATCACAGAGTCCTCAAAAAATTGTTTTAAAAATCCACGCTTAGAGGCATCACAGAGTCCTCAAAAAATTGTTTTAAAAATCCACGCTTAGAGGCATCACAGAGTCCTCAAAAAATTGTTTTAAAAATCCACGCTTAGAGGCATCACAGAGTCCTCAAAAAATTGTTTTAAAAATCCACGCTTAGAGGCATCACAGAGTCCTCAAAAAATTGTTTTAAAAATCCACGCTTAGAGGCATCACAGAGTCCTCAAAAAATTGTTTTAAAAATCCACGCTTAGAGGCATCACAGAGTCCTCAAAAAATTGTTTTAAAAATCCACGCTTAGAGGCATCACAGAGTCCTCAAAAAATTGTTTTAAAAATCCACGCTTAGAGGCATCACAGAGTCCTCAAAAAATTGTTTTAAAAATCCACGCTTAGAGGCATCACAGAGTCCTCAAAAAATTGTTTTAAAAATCCACGCTTAGAGGTATCACAGAGTCCTCAAAAAATTGTTTTAAAAATCCACGCTTAGAGGCATCACAGAGTCCTCAAAAAATTGTTTTAAAAATCCACGCTTAGAGGCATCACAGAGTCCTCAAAAAATTGTTTTAAAAATCCACGCTTAGAGGCATCACAGAGTCCTCAAAAAATTGTTTTAAAAATCCACGCTTAGAGGCATCACAGAGTCCTCAAAAAATTGTTTTAAAAATCCACGCTTAGAGGCATCACAGAGTCCTCAAAAAATTGTTTTAAAAATCCACGCTTAGAGGCATCACAGAGTCCTTTAAAAAAATTGTTTTAAAAATCCACGCTTAGAGGCATCACAGAGTCCTCAAAAAATTGTTTTAAAAATCCACGCTTAGAGGCATCACAGAGTCCTCAAAAAATTGTTTTAAAAATCCACGCTTAGAGGCATCACAGAGTCCTCAAAAAATTGTTTTAAAAATCCACGCTTAGAGGCATCACAGAGTCCTCAAAAAATTGTTTTAAAAATCCACGCTTAGAGGCATCACAGAGTCCTCAAAAAATTGTTTTAAAAATCCACGCTTAGAGGCATCACAGAGTCGTCAAAAAATTGTTTTAAAAATTCACGCTTAGAGGCATCACAGAGTCGTCAAAAAATTGTTTTAAAAATCCACGCTTAGAGGCATCACAGAGTCCTCAAAAAATTGTTTTAAAAATCCACGCTTAGAGGCATCACAGAGTCGTCAAAAAATTGTTTTAAAAATCCACGGTTAGAGGCATCACAGAGTCGTCAAAAAATTGTTTTAAAAATCCACGCTTAGAGGCATCACAGAGTCTTCAAAAATTTGTTTTAAAAATCCACGCTTAGAGGCATCACAAAGTCCTCAAAAATTTGTTTTAAAAATCCACGCTTAGAGGCATCACAAAGTCCTCAAAACTTTGTTTTAAAAATCCACGCTTAGAGGCATCACAAAGTCCTCAAAAATTTGTTTTAAAAATCCACGCTTAGAGGCATCACAGAGTCCTCAAAAAATTGTTTTAAAAATCCACGTTTAGAGGCATCACAGAGTCCTCAAAAAATTGTTTTAAAAATCCACGCTTAGAGGCATCACAGAGTCCTCAAAAAATTGTTTTAAAAATCCACGCTTAGAGGCATCACAGAGTCCTCAAAAAATTGTTTTAAAAATCCACGCTTAGAGGCATTACAGAGTCCTCAAAAATTCAGTTAAAAATCCACGCTCAAAGGCATCACACAGTGGTCAAAAATTTCTTTTAAAAATCTACGCTTAAAGGCATCACAGAGTGGTAAACAAATTCATTTAAGAATTTACGCTTAAAGGCGTCATATTGTCCTCAAAAATTCTGTTAAAAATCCACGCTCAAAGACATCACAGATTGGTCAAAAATTTCTTTTAAAAATCCACGCCTAAAAGCATCACATAGTCCTCAAAAAACTCTTTTAAAAATTCACGCCTAAAAGCATCACAGAGTCCTCAAAACATCTTTAAAAGATCCTCCTCCTTTCAACCCATTTTACCTTGAATATCCATCCGTGTGTGTGTGTGTCTTTACAAGTGTTCGCTTAAGATTGCCAACAATAAGTCTGCAAGGAAAATTTGTGCAAAACAAAACCTCTGGTTGTTCGCTTTCCTTTTCCTATCTAAGATTGTGCAAAAGTTTTCCAGGCATTTGCTTGTTTTGTTTTTCCTGAAGATTTTATTCTGTGGCGATAGGTAAGACAACAACTTCTGTTCCATTGTTTATTTCTTTATTTTGTGTGTGTCTTGAATGAATTTTTATTTGTTCCTTGTGTAGTGGGGTTCAGGCTATTTCCTTGTCGTTTTCTCTACGCCAGAATTGAATCGACTTTAAAATATTGTTTTTATTCGTTCGTTCTTTTCTATTTTTGGCTGTTGCTGTTGTTGTTCTGTGCTGTTGCTGGCTGCTGCAAAAGATTTATTTTTCTCCTTTGCCTTTTTTGTGCTGTGGGCCATTTGTTGTTGTTACCTTGTTGTTTTTTTTCTTGGCTTGGCTTGTTCAAAAGAGGATTATTAAATATTTTATCTATTTGTTTTCTTAAAGTCATTTGTGGCAAAGGAATTAAAAGTTAGCTGGAAAACATATTTAAAACATGCTAATGAAATTTGAAAATTTCCTGTGCGGACATAACTTTTCTTCTAAGAGTTCTCGAGGTTGGTTTGATTTGGTTTTTGTGTACTTTTGAAGAAGAGCTGCTGGACATCAATGGATAAAGCTGTGGAGTTTGCAAAGTGGCCAAATTTTAATTGCTAAGAAAAGATGTAAAGTTAATTGGACTCAATTTTTTGGAGAGGAATGAAGTTGAAAAAATTCGTAATAAAAAATTCCATTAAATAAAGGTGAGAAATGGGACAAAAGGTGCTTTTAAATGAAAGATTTCAAACGTGTATCTTTAAAACGATTTATCATGTAATTTAGCAAGATTAAAAAAAAACAATTTGTGAAGAAGATTCGGAAAACTCTAACTGTAGATTTTAAAATAATTTTTGAAGGATTCTGGGATGAATTTAAGCCTACATTTTTTAAAAATTTTAAGAGACCTTTGTTAACACATTTAGCACGGATTTTGCAAGGTCTTTGGCCACACATTAAACTTCTATTTTAAATTAATTTTTAAAGGCTTTTGGATAGACCTTAATCGTTATTTTAAAGAATTTTTAAAGAACTTGGGCAAGCTCTTAATCGGGGATTTTTAAACGATTTTTTTTAAAAACTCTGTGGTTTTTTTAATGACTTGTAGGAATTTTTGAGAATTCTGTGCATATAAACGGGGATTTTTAAAAGAATTTCATGAGGACACCGAGGCGCCTTCAAGTGTGGGATTGCAAAAGAATTTTTTGAGGACACTTTGATGCCTTTATGGGTGGATTTTTGAACGAATTTATTGAGGACACTTTGATGCCTTTACAGGGTCGATTTTTAAACCAATTTATTGAGGGCACATTGATGCCTTTATGGGTGGATTTTTAAAATAATTTTTTGAGGACCTTTTTATGCCATTATGGGTGAATTTTTAAACGAATTTGTTGAGGACACTTTGATGCCTTTATGGGTGGATTTTTGAAAGAATTTATTGAGGACACTCAGATGCCTTAATGGATGGATTTTTAAACGATTTTTTGAGGGCACTTTGATGACTTTATGGGAGGATTTTTAATATATTTTTTTGAGGACACATTGATTGGGTCGTGGATTTTTAAAAGGCTTTTTAACACTTTGATTCCTTTTTGAGTGTATTTTTTTTGATGCCGTTATGGGTAAATTTTTAAAATATTTTTTAAAGATCTTTTCAAAATCTTATGACTACATTTTTAAAAGAATTTTTGAGGATTCCTCAATGCTATGAAAGTGTATTTTTTAAAAAATTCTTGAAGGACTTTGTGATGACTTTAATATATAATTTTGAAGCGAGTTTATTGGGGACTCTTTGGTATCTTCAATACATAATTTTTCGTTAGCTCTGTGATGCCTTCATACGTGAATTTTGAAAAGATTTATTTGGGGAATCTGTGATACTTTAGCGTGGATTTTAAAAAATAATTTTCGATGGCTCTTTGCGCCTATATGCGTGAATTTTGAAGTGAATTTTAAAAGGATTTTAGTAAGACCTTAAACGTGAACTTTGAAAATAATTTTTCGAGGGTTTTTTAATGATGCGGATTCTTACAATAATTTGAGGACACTTATTGCTTTAAGCGTGGATTTTTGAAAAAAGTTTTTAATTATTCTGGTCCGCCTTTAAGCGGTGGGTTCTAATTTTTTTTTTTATAACTCTGCGACATCTTTGTTGTGGTGTTTTTAAAAGATTTTTTGAGGACTCTGTGATGTCTTTAAGCGTGGGGTTTTAAATTTTTTTGGCTATTTTGTGATGCCTTTATGCGTGGGTTTTCTTAAATTTTTTTTAGGACACTGTGGTGCCTTTAAGCGTGAGCTTTTAAAAGATTTTTGTAAGAATCTGTGATGCTTTTAAGCGTGGATTTTTAAACAAATTTTGAGGACTCTGATCGTGGTTATTTAACAGATTTTTGAGGACAACGCGGAGCCTTTAAGCGTGGATTTTTTAAAAAATTTTGAGGACACTGTGATGCATTTAAGTGTGGGTTTAAAAAAAAATTTTGAGGACTCTGTGGTGCATTTAAGCTTGGGTTTTAAAAGATTTTTGAGGACTCTGTGATTCCTTTATGCGTGGGGTTTCTTAAGATTTTTTGAGGAATCGGTGGTGCCTTTAAGCGTGGGATTTGAAAAGATTTTTTGAGGACTCTGTGTTGCCTTTAAGCGTGTGTTTTCTTAAGATTTTTTGAGGACTCTGTGATGCCTTTAAGCGTGGGTTTTAAAAGATTTTTTGATGACTTTGTGTTGCCTTTAAGCGTGGGTTTATAAAAGATTTTTTGAGGACTCTGTGATGCCTTTAAGCGTGGGTTTATAAAAGATTTTTTGAGGACTCTGTGATGCATTTAAGCGTGGGTTTTTAAAAGATATTTGAGGACTCTGTGATGCCTTTAAGCGTGGTTATTTAAAAGATATTTGAGGACTCTGTGATGCCTTTAAGCGTGGTTATTTAAAAGAGTTTGTTGAAGACTCTGTGATGCCTTTAAGCGTGGTTATTTAAAAGATATTTGAGGACTCTGGCTTTAATCGTGGTTATTTAAAAGAGTTTGTTGAAGACTCTGTGATGCCTTTAAGCGTGGTTATTTAAAAGATATTTGAGGACTCTGTGATGCCTTTAAGCGTGGTTATTTAAAAGAGTTTGTTGAAGACTCTGTGATGCCTTTAAGCGTGGTTATTTAAAAGATATTTGAGGACT
Source organism: Musca autumnalis (assembly GCF_047663935.1). Classification (NCBI taxonomy): domain Eukaryota; kingdom Metazoa; phylum Arthropoda; class Insecta; order Diptera; family Muscidae; genus Musca; species Musca autumnalis. The sequence goes on from NW_027411755.1 coordinate 204,795,707, forward strand.
CTGGCTTTAATCGTGGTTATTTAAAAGAGTTTGTTGAAGACTCTGTGATGCCTTTAAGCGTGGTTATTTAAAAGAGTTTGTTGAAGACTCTGTGATGCCTTTAAGCGTGGTTATTTAAAAGAGTTTGTTGAAGACTCTGTGATGCCTTTAAGCGTGGTTATTTAAAAGAGTTTGTTGAAGACTCTGTGATGCCTTTAAGCGTGGTTATTTAAAAGAGTTTGTTGAAGACTCTGTGATGCCTTTAAGCGTGGTTATTTAAAAGAGTTTGTTAAAGACTTTGTGATGCCTTTAAGCGAGGTTGTTTAAAAGATTTTTTGAGGACTCTGCGACACCTCTAATCGTGCGTTTCTAAAAGATTTTTTAAGTACTCTGTGAGCGTGTGTTGTTAACTTATTTTTTGAAGACTCTGTGAGCGTGGGTTTTTAAAAGATTTTTGAGGACTCTGTGAGCGTGGCGTTTTAGAAGATTTTTTGAAGACTCGTGAGCGTGGGTTTTTACAAGATGTTTTGAGGGCTCTGTGGTGACTTTAAGAGTGGGTTTTAAAACGATATTTTTAGGACTCTGTGATGCCTTTATACGTAGGGTTTTAAACGATTTTTTGAGGAATCTGTAATGCCTTTAAGCGTGGGTTTTTAAATTTTTTTTGAGGACTCTGTGATGCTTTTAACCCTAGGGTGTCTTACGATTTTTTGAGGACTCTGTGGTGTCTTTAAGCGTGGGTTTTTAAAAGAGTTTGTTGAGGACTCTGTGATGCCTTTAATCGTGGTTATTTAAAAGAGTTGTGGTGAGGAGCATGTGGCGTCTTTAGGATATAACTTTTAAAATAATTGTTTGAGAACACTGTAATACTTTATATGTACATTAGGGATATAACTTTTTGCACTTTTTTGCAAATATCAAAAATACCACCACATAGCCGTGTAGAGCATGAAAAACTATTACGAAATACGGTGTCAATTTTTCTCTACCGCGAAAAAAGTTTCCGCACCAAATGCATTGAAGTTCTGTAATGCATTTTTTAATTTTATCTGTCATAACAACATATTTGCTTTTCATTAAAATTTTTATTTTTTTGTAATCTAATTTAAAATCATTATCAAAGCGTTCTGGACCAATTTGTTCTCAAATCGCGCCATTTCGGACCATATTAGGATTTTCTGACACTATTGCAATTTTTGGTTTTTCTTTATAAACTCGTGAATTTTATGTTTATATTTTTTTAACCTATCGGACAAGAGAATATGGGGTCATTTGCAACGAATTTGCGAAAGTTACAGGCTGTTTTTGTTGACTTTGCCTGTGAGAATTATATTTTCTTCTAAAAATATTTATTCAAACAAAGCAAATTTAAAATTATAAGTAGACAAAACATCAAAAGGGTTTTAGTAATTAAAGTTGGTGCGGCGACTTTTTTCACCGAATCGATCTTAGAAACGCGTTTTCATTATTAGGACAAAATTCCCCACATGGTACTGGTGTTGTATTTTTGTAGAAAACAAATACGATTCTCACAAGCAAAGTCAACAAAAACAGCCTGTAACTTTCGCGAATTCGTTGCAAATGACCCCATATTATCTTGTCCGATAGGTTAAAAAAATATAAACATAAAATTCACGAGTTTATAAAGAAAAACCAAAAATTGTAATAGTGTCAGAAAATCCTAATATGGTCCGAAATGGCGCGATTTGAGAACAAATTGGTCCAGAACGCTTTGATAATGATTTTAAATTAGATAACAAAAAAAATAAAAATTTTAATTAAAAGCAAATATGTTGTTATGACAGATAAAATTAAAAAATGCATTACAGAACTTCAATGCATTTGGTGCGGAAACTTTTTTCGCGGTAGAGAAAAATTGACACCGTATTTCGTAATAGTTTTTCATGCTCTACACGGCTATGTGGTGGTATTTTTTTGGTTATAGCCCTAATGTACATGCTTCCTTTAAGCGTGTATTTTTAATATTTTTGAGCCATCTGTGATGGCCTTAAGCGTGAATTTATAATATTACTTTAACCACTGATATGCCTTTGGGGAGATCTTCTGCCTCGACAAGTAGATAATTTTTAAAAGTCTATGAAATGCCGTTGGCAATACCTTTTGTGTGTATGTTTAAAAGTATTTTAAGGCCTTTCCAAGACTCTATGTTTTGTTTTTAAATATAATTTTTCTAGACCTCTGATAAAATTATTTAATAAATACTTTTGATATTTTTCAGGTGTAACGATGGTGCTTTAAATGTGGAACACAGGTATGTATGTTGAAGCGATACGATGTTAAGGCATTAACCAAAAAAAAAAAAGTAAAAAAAACTGAATGTCAATTTTTTGAACAACATCTGGCAACACAGGTCATGTTTTTACAATTTTCCACTATTAATATGAGTTGTGAGTTTTTGCCTGATTTTAAATAGTTTTTTTTGGATATTTTGGCATATAACAGCCACACCATTATGATTTGCGATCCAAAACAATGACCAAAATTTTAGCCAACACAATAATTAAGAACTCTCTAGTACATCGCAAAAGTATTGGAATGCTCCTTCAAGCAGTTTTGGCCTTGGGACTGCGCAAATTTGTCTGCAAATATCGATAAATGACACTGTGCTACAAAAGTTGACCAGAAAAATATTCAAGCGTTCTGTTACACAATTCTATCGTGCTGGAGTCCACTTCGTTTTATTGTTTTTAACGGTAAAACTTGTAAAATCTGGGTTTCTTAAATTTTTAAATTTAAACGGACATATCTCCTTTTTTTCACAACGGACTTCTATTGATCCCTTTTCCTTTTAAAGGGGTGAATAATATATATTTCGAATAAGTGATTATTTTTTTTAAATCGGGTAACAAATGACTAGGTTATAGTGTAGTCCGGTCAAAATAGACATGCGTATAAGGGGGAAATAACAAAAATTCCCACAAAGCTGAATTTTGGTGGAGAGCTAGGGTTGGCCATTAGAAGCAACGTCCGAAAAGTCCCCATCGATCCCATGTGTGCAATACAAGTTATTCGGGGTCAAAGGTCATTTTTGGAGGCATTATTCAGGTTTTTTAATTTTTCTCAAAAACGGTAATACTTAGCAAAAGCCCGCTAAAGTAAAAGTTGTAGATTCAATAATTGTCTACAAGATTGGTCCTTATGATTCTTAAAAAAGACTTACCATTTTCGAGATATCTCGATCTAAAGGTCAAATAAAAAATCAGCCGCGTAAGTACATTATGAGGCGAACCGGTTAAAGTAACGACACTATGTGTTAGATACTTCCGTAAGCTTTCAAACGATATCCACTTTGCAGTAATCGGTTCAGTAGAACCGGGTCTAGCACGGTTTTTAAATTTGGCCTTTCGGGTCTAATAACCGGCGAACCGGATCTTCAACCGTTGAAAATTATACATTTCCGTAGTCAGCGCAACAAACCCTACCTTCGGACAAAACTTGAAAATAATCGGAGAGTTTTCGTTGGGGTCGTTCCCGTTGGGCTTTCGATTATACATGTGGGTTAAATGGGCTATTTTTGCATAAAATGACTCTAACATTGAATAACTCTACTAAACACGCTCCGATTTTGTTGGATTTTTTTTTTAAAGATAGGTATAATTTCGCTCTTCAAGAAAATATATATTTTTTGGGGAGGCAGACCCGGTTACTTCGCTTATTTTAGCCGGTTTGTCTGAATATGTGCATATTTCCCTTATAAGTGCATAAAAATCATGTGTTTTTTAGAACAGCTATATCTCAAGAATGGTTCCTTCTAAGAAAAAAATTGTAAGGGTCAAACTTGTAGATAATTTTTCTGTCTACAATATTTACTTTAGTCACTTTTTGATTAGATCAACCGTTTTCAAAAAATAAATCCGAAAACATAAAAACCCTTAAATGTTGACCTTTGACCCCGAATAATATTGTTTGCACACATGGGATCGATGGGGACTTTTCGGACGTTGCTTCTAATGGCAAACCCTAGCTCTCCACCAAAATTCAGCTTTGTGGGAATTTTTGCTATTTCAATGTCTATTTTGACCAGACTAGTGGGTGAAGTGTAAAAAACCAGACCAAATAAACGGGAAAATTATTTTCCTCGTGCGCAAGGCTGCTTAAAAGATGCCACACAATATAATTATTTAATTTCACCAAAGAAGAAATTAAATTAGCTTCCGAAAACGGGAAAAACTAATGAAGTCGGTTGAAAAATAGAGAAGCTATGCAATTTTCTGTGTTTTAGCTTTTTAGTTTTTTATGCAAGTCCGCCACACCGTCCGACTGTGGTAATCACTCTAGCATCCACAAAAATTGAGATAGGACGCTGAAATTTTGGAAATATAGGTCTCATGGTGGTTTCAGGTGTTTTGACATTTTTGGAACACAACGTGGACCTATATAATAATAATAGTTCCACAAACATCCCATAAGGGACAAGGGAGACTTCTCTCATATCAATGAGTGCACCCCGATTCATATTAGCTCAATGACATGGGACATACAGTTTACGACACCACTTTTGTAGAGAAGTTTTACATGGCTGAACTACTCAGGAAATGTCGTCAGCATTACTGAGGGTATTTTGCCACCGTTGAAAAGTGTTTCATGGTGCCTGGCCGGGGAATCGAACCCACGACCTTATGTGTGTAAGGCGGGTTGTATACCATTGCACTACGGTGGCACCCATGGACCTATGACAATCATTTTTTGTGGAGGATTTGCTTGATCATGGAGAACCCTAACTGACAATTTATAGCCAATTCGGTCTGAAAACGTAGCTAACAAGTAAAAAAGTATCAGTCGGCTTTGCCGACAGAGATATACCCTCAGCCTGTGCAAATTGAAACACTTTTTTTCACAAAAAAATTATGTATTTAGGGGGTTTCAAAATTTTGGTATGAACCGACAAAAATGTTGATTAGGATTAAAGTTCAATATTTTTGCGGAAAAGGTACTTAAAGGAATGGACGGACATAGACCATGGGGTGCCATAGGGGGTTTTTACACCTTTCAGGCTGTTTTCTCAAGAAGTATGGATTTGCCCCTGAAACAACTTTTACCATCGTAATTGAGGCAGCGAATGTAAGTTGCTTCAACAAAAATCAAAGTGATTCAATAGCAGGTCTTAAAGTGAACTTATCCAAAATTTTGTGTGTGAGGTACGGGATGGAGTGTACAAATATAGTCCATATTCGAACCTGATCTATATATGGTAGATATTATGATAATGTGTAAAATATGGACCAAATCGGTCACTCCCATCAAGAGTTATCGTGCGCACAATTTTTCCGAATATTTTTGAACTTTTGCGGGAAAGGTACCTGAAGGAGTGGACCGATATGGCTTATCTACGAACTTAAACTAAGTTTGGAAACAATATTACGAAGGCCAAATTTTGGCCGGAACCGGCATTTCCGTTCGAGAATTATCTTGCGCTTCCACCCATAAACATGGTGTCATAGGGTTTGTTTTTCAACTTTCAGGCTATTTTCTCAGGAAGTATGGACTTGCCCCTGAGGAAACTTGTACCTTCGTATAGGGGACAGTGAATATAAAATGATACAACATAAACCAAAGCGATTCGAGAGCAGGTCCTAAACTGAACTTTTTCGAATTTTTGTGTGGGAGGTACTCGAAGGAGTTTACCGATTGAGTCCATATTGGAACCTCATCTAAGTCTGGTAGAAATTTCATAATGTGCAAAGTATGGACCAAATCGGTTACTCCCTTCAAGAGTTATCGTACGCACAAATTTTCCGAACATTTTCGAACTTTTGTGGGGGAGGTACCGGAAGAAGTGGACCGATAAAATCCATCCTTGAACTCGAACTAAGTTTGGACAAAATATTACGAAAGCCAAATTTTGGACCGAATCGGCAGATCCGTTCGAGAGTTATGTTGCGCTCCAACCACTACACACGGTGTCATAGGGTTTTTTGTAACTTTCAGGCTATTTTCTCAGGAAGTATGGACTTGCCCCTAATGAAACTTACAGCGTCGTATAGAGGGCAGCAAATACAACTCGCGTAAACAAAAATCAAAGCGATTCGAGACCAGGTCCTAAACTGAACTTTTCCGAAATTTTGTGTGGGAGGTACCCGAAAGAGTGGACCGATTGAGTCCATATTGAAACCTCATCTAAGTTTGGTAGAAAGTACACGATGTGTAAAGTATGGACCAAATCGGTTATGCCCTACAAGAGTTATCGTGCGCACAAGTTTTGCGAAAATTTTTGAACATTTGTGGGGGAGGTACCTGAAGGAGTGGACCTATACGGCCCATCTTCGAACTTAAATCGAATCTGGACAAAATATTTCGATAACCAAAATTTGAACCGAATCGATTGATCCGTTCGAGAGTTATCGTGCGCACCAGCCAGCCAGACAGACAGACAGACGGACAGACATTGCTAGATCGGCTCAAAATTGTCTGAAACGGATATCGTACAAACATACTTGGGGTCTAAAACCATTATTTCGATGAGGCACATTTTTGGTCGTATCAAAGTGTAAATACCCTCTTTAGCCTAAAGGCTGAGGGTATAAAAATGTAAAAATATCTCAAATATACCCAAAAATATATATCTTTTTATACCCTCCACCATAGGATGGGGGTATATTAAGTTTGTCACTACGTTTGTAACTACTCGAAATAATCATTGTAGACCCCACAAAGTATATATATTCTTGATCAGCGTGCAATTCTACATCGATATAGCCATGTCCGTCCGTCTGTCCATCTGTCTCTCTGTCCGTCTGTGGAAATCACTCTAGCGTCCGAACGGATTGACGTAGGTTGATGAAATTTTGGGAAAATATGTTATATTTACGTAGGACTTTTGGTATTGAAAGCGGGCTATGTAGGTCAACGCTTTCGTCTAGCCCCCATACAAAATGACGCGTGACGCGTCGTCGTTTTAAGGAATTTTTAAGATATTTGGCCCATTTTACCACCGAATTGGTTGTAATTTGGTACTTTGTGTCTCCAGAGGCCAAAAAATATTCCTACCAAAGTTGGGTTATATAGGTCCACGTTTTGGTATAGCCCCCATATAAGGCCCCATATAAAGTACGCGTCATTATACCCTATACCACAATGTGGAAAAGGGTATTATAAGTTTGTTTTGGTAAAAATTCATGTAACACCGCGAAATATTCGTCGGAGATCCCCAATGTGGTTACCAATCTTCATATCTCGACGAGATAAAGCGATTTTGAGATGTGTGTCCGTCCGTCCTTCCGTCCGTCTGTCCATTATAAATTGTAAACACGTTCCAGGCCGCAATTATGGACCGATCGTCACGAAATTTTGTATGGGGGTCGGGTTCAGATCAGAATAGATCCCTATTCTTATTGGTGATGATCGTGAAATATTTAGCGGGTGAAATGGACCAAAAACATAATATTTATCAAATTTTCTAGCGGCTCTGTAGGTCTCAATAATAGTCCGATCAACTCGTAATTTTAAATAAGGTAAGAGTATATCACAAAGGAGAAGCTTGCAATTTGAGATGGCGATCGGATAATATTTAGAGGGTTAAATGGACCACAACTTTTTTGTGAAAATTGTGAAAATTTTTAATATACAGCTTATATCTTAATTCCTGGAAGTGACATTCCGGACAAGTGAGATATACTTAAAAGTGGAACGCTTGACCTTTCAATTGATGCCAATTATGTTGGTGTGCATGATCAGATAACAGAGTTGCAGCCTAATATCCCAGCAAAATAAATTGGAAGCAGTGCAATGTGGACTAGTTCTGTCACGGCATGTTTTGATGCAGTTCAAACGGAGTCGTGAAAAAGGCACTCCAGTCCTCACATTTTAACTGCATTTGGATGCAATCCAAAGAATCACATCCACTTGTCACATTTTAACAACATCCGGATGCAGTTCAGCGGAGTCGTGAAAAAGGCACTCCAATTCCTCACAATTTAACAGCATCCGGATGCAGTCCAAACGGAGTCGTGAAAAAGGCACTCCGTTCGCTACATATTATTAGCAGTTGTTAGAGATCCCTACATGTACATAAATCAGTTTGTACATCTCTACAGGCAGCGACATAAATTTTCCAATAAGAGATAAGCGTGTTAATATTTTCAAACATTTGTTAATACAAACTGAATAATATTTCATTTGTGAACATTTTTCCGGTAACTCAAGAGAAGAAAATTTTCGAATGGAGTGCTGTTGGAGTACATGTCGAAATCTTAACTGTTGATGGGAACACAACCCATTTAGCAAATGAAACAAAAACTGTTCAGCTGGGAACAAATGGAGAGCGGAGGAAACAAACATTTTTGCGATTGAATTCAATGGAGAATTTTCATAATTTGTGTTAATGTAATAAAGTTCTTAATATTTTTGTTTTACACAAATAATGTATTTTATTTGTTCTGGCATATTTTGTAATGGCTTGCACAATTTCCGCAGAATGCCTGTATCAAAACACGTGCTTTGGACTGCCTCCTATTCTACCCCAAAGGGTTAGTTAAAATGCAATGCCAAAGGGTCAGTTAAAATGCAGTGCCAGAGGGTCAGTTAAAATGCAGTGCCAAAGGGTCAGTTAAAATGCAGTGCAATGGAGTGCCTCTTTCCGTAGTCACGCTCTTGTAAAAATCATGAGTGAAAATGCATAATTTGATGCACTTCCAGATCACTTGTACATATCATTTAACTGCCTCTTTGGAGGCAAACTTTTTGCTGGGATATTTCGTTATTTGTTTGTAGTGTAATAATAAACTCGCTAGAAGTCGCAATTATACATCAATAGTTACGATATTTTGCACCGGGTAAGAGTATAGGCAGAAAAAGATGCCTACAATTTTGAATGATGATCTGATATTCTTTAGCGGGTGAAATGGACCATTACTTACTGTCTAATATATAATGGGTTCTGTGTAGAGAACCACATTTTTATCCCATGCTACATATTGTCTCTCCAAAAGTTTATGTAACACCACGAAATATTCGTCCTAGACCCTTTATTTGGTATACCAAAATTCATATCTCGACGAGATAAAGCGATTTAGCGATGTGTGTCCGTCCATTAAAAATTGTAAACAAGCTTAAGGCCGCAATTATGGACCGATTGTAATGAATTTTTTAAGGAGGTTGGGTTCGGGCCAGAATAGAAATGATTAGTTTTTGGTGATGATGGTGAAATGTTCAGGGGTTGGAATGGACCAAAAACAAAATTTTAACCAATTTTGTAGCTGCTCTGTAGGTCAAAATAATAACCCGAAAAATTTTAAACAAAGTTTGAGTTTATGATGAAGAAGCGTGCAAACCAACGTGAAGATCAGATAATACTTAGCGGGTTAAATAGACTGAAACTTTTGTGTGAAATTGGTAAAAATTTCAATAACGTAGCGGTTAAACAATGGAAGTAGTAGTACTACATAAGTGGGTTTCATTACATTTTAGTTTGTGTGAACTAAATTTTCCTTTCCTGTTACAAAAATTTCTTTGTCATGCTAGATAACTTTTTGGTTTTGGTCATAAGTATTATACATTACATCTCTGATATTTGATAATTAAATTTTCACAATCATTGAAAGGAAGTTCCGTGGAGAGCGATTGTTCAGGGATAGTGGTATAGGGTATCCCATGGTCGGCTCCGTCCGACTATAGACTTTTCTTACTTGTTTTAATATATTTTGAATGTATTAGACCCATTTGACCACAGAAATGGTTGTAATATGGTATTTTGTGTCTTCAGAGACCAGAAAACATTCCTACCAAAGTTTGGTTATATATTTTGAATGTATTTGAATGTATTAGACCCATTTGACCAAAGAATCGGTTGTAACTTTGTATTTTGTGTTTCCAGAGGCTAAGAAACATATCTACCATAAAATGTTTATATAGGTCCACGTGTTGACATAGCCCCCTTAATACAATATCTCCCGATTTTCGATATTTTGAATGTTTTAGCCTCATTATCACACCGATATGGCTGAAATTTGGTATTTACTCTTCTTTAGGCGTATAAAACTTTCCCCCAGAAATTTGTAGGGGTAGGTCCACGCCATCATATAGCCCCCATAGAACGATACCTTCCGAATTTCGGTATTTTGAAGGTAGTGGCCACATTAATCCACCGAAATGGCTGAAATTTGTGGTGGAGGGTATAAAAAGTTCGGCCCGACCGAACTTAAAGCTTTTCTTACTTGTTCACTTGCAAAAAATCATCGGTCATTAAGCTCGACTCCAACGAGAAATTAACTAAAATTAATATTAAAATAATATTCGCCCTAATAATCAACATTTTCAAATATATGTTTTAAAGTATTTTATTTAACTTGCTTTGGTGTCCTTTTAGTTCAAATCTAGTATCTCATTATACCCTCAGCCTTTAGGCTAAAGAGGGTATTTACACTTTGATACGACCAAAAATGTGCCTCATCGAAATATTGGTTTTAGACCCCAAGTATGTTTTTACGATATCCGATTCAGACAATTTTGAGTAGATCTAGCAATGTCCGTCCATCTGTCTGTCTTTATGTCCGTCTGTCTGTCTGGCTGGCTGGTGCGCCTGATAACTCTCGAACGGATCAATCGATTCGGTTCAAATTTTGGGTATCTAAATATTTTGTCCAGATTTGATTTAAGTTGGAAGATGGACCATATAGGTCAACTCTTTCAGATACCTCCCCCACAAATGTTCAAAAATTGTCGCAAAACTTGTGCGCACGATAACTCTCGAAGGGAGTAACCAATTTGAACAAAACTTTGCATATGGTAATACTACCTCTAGGCATACATCAAGTTCGAATATGGATTAAATCGGTCCACTTCTTCGGGTACATCCCACACAAAATTTCGGAAAAGTTCAGTTGAGGACCTGTTCTCGAATCTCTTTGATTTTTGTTATAGCAACTTGTATTCACTGCCCCGCTTACGACGGTACATGCCTCATTAGGGGCAAGTCCATACTTCCTGAGAAAATAGCCTGAAGGACGCAATTACCCCTATGACACCGTGTGTAGTGGTTGGAGCGCAAGATAACTCTCGAACGGTCTGCCGATTCGGTCCAAAATATGGCCTTAGTAATATTTTGTCCAAGCATAGTTTAAGTTTGAAGATAAGCCATATCGGTCCACTCCTTCAGGTACCTCCAACACAAAAGTTCAAAAATGTTCGAAAACTGTTCGTAAGGTAACTATGAAGGTAGTGGCCGAATTGGTCTATACTTTACACATCCTAATATATCTACCAGATATACATCAGGTTCAAATATGGACTATATTTGTCCACTCCATCCGGTACCTCCCACACAAAATTTCGGAAAAGTTCACTTTAAGACATGCCCTCGAATCACTCTAATTTTTGTTGAAGCAACTTGCATTCGCTGCCTCAATTACGATGGTAAAAGTTTTTTTAGGGGCAAGTCCATACTTCTTGAACAAACAGCCCAAAGATTGTAAAACCCCCCTATGGCACCATATGTTGTGGCTGGAGATCCACTTCCATAACGGTCAGTGTCGATCCATTCCTTTTAGTATCTCCTCCGCAAAATTCGTAATCAACAGTCTTGTCGGTTCAAACGCCCAAAATTTTTAAAACCCCCTAAATACATACGTATTTTGGGAAAAAAAATTTTCAATATACACAGGCTGAGGGTATATCTCTGTAATTCCGACTGATACTTTTTTACTTGTTTTTAACACAGTTGCAGTTAACCAATCGAACTGAAACTTTGCACACTTTTCAGATTTAGTTGACAATACATGAAAACCAATATGAGTCTATTTTTTCTATAGCCCCATATAGCGGTACCCCCCGAATTAGTTCAAACCTTGTAACTCATTTTTAACACACTTTTCAGATTTGGATGACAATACATGAATATGAAACCAAAACCAATATGGGTCCATTCTTTTCTATAGCCCCTAAAAAGCGGTACCACACGATTTCAGGTGTTTTAAGGATTTTGTCTTAATTTTTTGCCCGAATTGGCTGTAACTTGGCATTTGGAGTTACCAATTGGGTCAGATTTTGGCTTTGTGCTAGTCTTAAACCATTTCAGATACTCTGTGATAGCTCTGACTTCGGCCTGTAGGATCGTGTTATGATCCTGGTCTGCGATATAGGTACCCAGACCCGTCCTCCACCCTAGCACAGCCCCATATGTAAACCCCAGCTGGCATCCGTGCTAGGGTTCCATCGATCCACATGTCTCTGTACGGTATTAGAATTTCACACAAAGCCACCTTACTTGTTTCGGGTATACGGTCTAATACAATATGATCTTGATTTACCCGTTGTAACCCGTAATATGTTTTGGTAGTATGTTTGGTGGTCGATCCACTCTCTCATCGACTTAAGTCTTATGGCAGCGACAGCTGCTTCATACCTTACCTGAATTTTTATTTGGTGTACAAATAAAATTGTTTTTTAAGCCCTAGTTGATATAGTCCTCATTGTCCCGCTATTACTTAAGCAGCACATTTATTGGATATTTGGCAATATTTTCACATTGCATTTTTTGTCCATAACCGTCCACCATACCACAGATGCGTAAGTCAGAATCGGTCTAATTACGCTTTTGTATAACCAGTGTATCATACTAGGATTGAAACCCCATTTTGAGCCTATAGCTCTTCTACAGTTCTCCTACAGTTCCTCTGGAGATCTAATCCTCTTCGCCGCTTCCGAGGAAGTGGAGGGACTATTGTTGATCTCTTTTGGCTTGTTCCGCTGTTCTTTGTTAAGCCACGACTGGATCTTCTTATACTTCCGTCGTTGAGTTCCAGTCCACCGCATTTTTTCCGTCGTAAGTTTTGCGATACTTTCGCTTACTTCTTCCACCATCTTGTGGACATCCTCTTTAATTGGGTTTTCCACAACGGCGGTGTTAATTTTGCTGCTGCTATCGTATTCGGAGTCAGGGTCGCTTCCAGTCTCTGATGGTTGGGTCCAGATTAAACTCTCCCTAAGCTTTCCTTGACTCCTCCTCCAGTTTTCCCTTCGATTGTGTGCTAATAGCCGTAACGTCGACAACAGTTTCCAAGGCACCCACATCTTATAACGAGGGTTTTAACTAGGGCTGAAGTAAGTTCAGTAGCTGCCAGGGTCAACACAAGGACCCACAAAACCTTAAGGAAAAACACGAGTTTTGATGATTTAATTTCTTTATTATCACCTCTGTTGGTGTCTAAATAATGAGAAACATATAGTACGACTATTCGTCTCGGCAGGGTGGCTTCGTATGGTTACTGTTGGGCTACAGTCTTCAGTGGCTTTGGCGGGATCGTCTGAAGTTGGCATAGTGGCAGCAGTCGGCCCGACGGTGTTGGAATGACAGGAGTCGGCCTGTGGAAGTATTGGTTCTCGTAAAGGTGGGGGACTCGGCTCGTATTGCCGGGTGGAAGCGGGTTGATTATAGTCGGTGTGCTGACGGCACTCGACTTTGGAGTCGTATCGATGACGCTCGGCTACAATAGTTGTGTTGACTGCGGTTCGGTTTGATGTAATGTGGTGGACAATACTCGGCTCGAATAAGTTCGAAGGGAACGCGGTTATCAAGTTCCTCTGTATCCAGACTCAAGAATTCTGCAACCTGGACTGGTTGCGTCCATAAAGAATGAGTGGACAGGTGAGTGGGGTTAGCTGGGCAGTTGAATAAATGCAGAGTATCGTGAGGTCCAAATCCACATGCTGGGCATATGTTGGGTATCGTGGCGTCAATTCTGGCCCAATACGAATTGAGGCGGCTGCATCGTCCGGATCTTAACTGAGCTAAAACCACTCGTGTTTGCCTTGGCAGCTGTCGTTCTTCTGCTGCGATGGATGGGGGATGGTTTCCAAGTACGGCATTCACACTGTATCTTCGTACTCGTTGATCTAGCGGTTCTCTTTTATACCTTTGGACCTCTCTCTAGATCATGAAGGCCTCTCCTAACGTGCCTGTCCATTAAATCGTGACAGGGATGCTCACTGCGGTAAGACCCAATCAGGTACTGCATCGACAACATCTTATTGTGCTGACGCATCGGTAAAACCTTCGCCTCCTCATGAAGATGGTCCACTGGTGTCATGAGGAGACACCCTGTTGCAGTCCTCAGGGCGGCATTCTGGCAGGTTTGAATCTTCTTCCACTGCGATGCGCTAACCTTTGCGGTCGGAATCAGTGCACCATCGACCAATATGTTCAGTGGGAGCCTCATCTCAGCCGTCCATGTGGTGAACAGCGTGGCTGTGGATTTAGCGGCGGATATTTTCATATTCCTCAGATGGAAGAACTGCACTAGGTCAGCTATGTAGACATTTAACCTATCACATATGTCATCGACGATAGGACCCGACGCCAAGATCGTACAATCATCCGCATACATCACGATCTCTATGCCGTCTGGAGGGTGTGGAATTTCAGAAAGGTAGAGGTTAAACAGTTCCGGAGATATCACCCCTCCTTGGGGAACTCCCTGTTTCACTCTACGGGTTTTGGACTTCTTGTTTCTGAATTCTACAAACGACTGGCGTCCACACATATCGTTGATTACCCAACGATTCAAACATGGCTGGAGATTAGTTTTCTTTATATCCTCGAACAGCTTGGCATGGTTGACGGTATCGAAGGCCTTCGATAGGTCAAGAGCCACCATGACTGTTCGGTCGCACGGCCTTTTCTGGTTCAGTCCTCTACTGATATGTGTGGATATGGCGTATAATGCTGTTGTAGTAATATGCAGTTTCCGAAATCCATGTTGATGTTGGGCAACTGGAAAACACCTTCTCATCGTGGGAAGGAGTAGCGCCTCTAGGATCTTTGCTACTGGCGACAGGAGTGAAATCGGCCTGTACGATTCACCTCTGCTGGCATCCTTGCCAGGCTTCAGTAGCGGGACAACCCTGCCAACTTTCCAGGCATCCGGTACAACATGGGTGGCTAACCATAGGTTGAGAACACTTGTTAAATACTCAACTCCAGGTTCATCCAGCTGCTTAAGCATTACCATCGATATTCGGTGCGGGCCCAACACTTTGGATGATTTAGCGTTTCGGATGGCATCTGCAACATCGCTCATCGTAAATTGTGGTGGTACCTCCTCGGCTGGAAGAGTTCTTCTTATACGGCGTAGCACACTTCTCTTCGCCCTAAAAATAACACACCCACCTCTTTGGGTCAGTTACTGTCACGCCGTTGAAAGTAACAGCCGTTCTGTCATCCTTCTTTTCCGGACTCGAGAGTGATTTAACCGTTGCCCACAATTTACTTATTCCTGCGCCAATGTTGCATTGCTTCAGATGGTCTAGCCACTTTTTCCGCTTATGTTCGCCCACTAGCCTGTTGACTTCAAGAGTAATTTCTCTAACTCTTGGGTCTTCGGGGTTCGTACGACGAAGCTCATCACGTTCATTTGCTAGTCCCGTCGCCTCTGCTGGAAAATTTGGTCTTATTTCGGGTATTCGACCAGCAGGTCTGTAGCGAGCGGCTGCTTTAGTGATGATGTCTCGGAAAGTTCTCTCAGCTACCCGAGGATCTGAGGGGGTGGGCAATTGACTGAAGCGGTGATTGGTAAATTCTCTGAAACCTTGCCAATCAGCTTTCCCGTGGTTCAGGAAAGTACGGCGTTCAGAGGTTATGAAGTCGGGTGGTCTGTTTACGGAGACGATGATAGGGAGGTGGTCCGAACTAAGGAAAATGACGGATTGCCAGGATACGTCATTTATCAGACCTGGTGCCACAATGGTGATATCTGGCGAGCTGTGGCAGTTTCCTCTAATCCTCGTAGGAGCGTCTTCATTCACCGTGCAAAACGTGGAACTATCGATTTGCTCTGCCAGCGCTGTACCCCGCTGGTCATTACCTAGGACGGAGTGCCAAAGCTCATGATGAGCATTGAAGTCCCCTAGCACCAGACGGTTATCGCCCTCTAACAGCAAACTAATATTGGGCATATAACGTCGGGCACAGCTATTCATCGGCGGTATGTACACATAAAGCAGCTCTACCTCGGCAGTACCACACTTTACTGCTACCCCCATACACTCCATGTATGGGTCACTAGAGCCAAGCTGAAGCGTGATAGGTCTGTGCTGGACAGACTGGTGTATTAGGAAGGCAAGTCCTCCTCCTCCGCTTCTTGTGCGATCCTTCCGCAAAACGTTGTAACCATCACAACGTAAGCTACAGGTGGCGGTGAGCTTTGTTTCCTGGATTGCGGCGACCATGATGTTTTTCCGACTCATAAAATCCACAATTTCACTGACCTTATTGCGGAGACCGTTGCAATTGAATTGCAGGAATGATGCATTTCCGGGCCGTTGAACAACAACATGTGGTGTTAGATGCTGCATTTGTTGTTGTTGTTGTTGGGGAGACTACGGGGGCGTCTCGTATTCCGACGACGACGAAGAGTCAGACGACGACGTAAAAGTCGCACTGGGTGATGTGCTGACGCAGCAAGCAGCAACATACCTTTCGCTGTAATCCCGGGTGCTACTAAGGCCAGAGCACCCACGAAAATACACCCATTCCATACATCCATTACATCTCACCATTGTTGACATGTGGTGGATGCGGATCTGGCAAACGGAACAGATCCATACTGGTCCGGGGTTCATTTCTATCCCGGCACGGACCAGAAGAGCTCGGAGCAGGCATTCCGGGATAAATTGCCGCTCCCATGGTGAAAAAAATACAGGAACACAAACACATAATTGTTGAGGTGACGGCCCCTGGTCGAAGATTCCTCCGAGTCAATCCGGTGCATAGAACCGGCCGTCGCGGGATTGTTACAATCTGTGGGACATATTTGCTCACAATAGCTTGATAAAGACCTCCCCCTATCATCCGGTGGAGACGCGCCCGATAGGAGAACTGACAAACACCCTCGGTTACTGCTTAGTAGAGAAAATCATTAATTTTTCTAAAGGTTAAAATGGTGTTATGCCATACAAATTGTGTCTCTATTAAGTAGTATCGCAATTGAAACTCGATTGATGATAGAAATAATTAAAAAAAAAAAATGCTGTAAATTCGTTCCACTTCATTATAAAAAGCCCAACATTTGTATTCAGATTTAAAGAGATACCACCCACATATTTTGCAAACATTTTACCAAACACTCATCGGCCTGCATACTCACGAAAATATTTATATAAAAGAACATGTGCAACATGTTGATTGAGATGTTTATATCAAGAAAATTGTTGAGAATACAATTTTTGTGTATTTATTTTCATATATAAGATCCTTTAAGTTTCATACACAGAAATCCTTGAACAGAATAGATTTTCTTGGTAAACATTTGCAGTCAGGCATGACGGAAGGCATATAATATGTATGTACATATGTATGTATTCTTCTCTCCCACCATATTTATGAATGATAAATTATATTTTTGTGGCACTGGATGCTTCAATCACATTGGTGTGAAAAAAACTGAAAATAATTGACATTTTTATTCATCACACATTTATTAAAACAAAACAAAAAACATATATTTTTTAAGGGTAACACCATGAAGGAAGCAGGCATCCTCACTTCTATTCGATTCACATGTTTTCAACCATGCATGGAAGATGTATATCAAAAAAAAAAAAAAAAAAAAAAAAATCAT
The DNA here is from genome assembly GCF_047663935.1 of Musca autumnalis. Classification (NCBI taxonomy): domain Eukaryota; kingdom Metazoa; phylum Arthropoda; class Insecta; order Diptera; family Muscidae; genus Musca; species Musca autumnalis. Next base: position 204,813,256 of record NW_027411755.1, read on the forward strand.
AACACATTTGTTTGCCCTTGTATTTGGATGTTTGGAAAAACATAATCTTTTCATACTTCAAGGAGTTTTGCTATTGTCAGGTTGGTCGACTGCCTGTACCACCATGACGTTGAAGAAATATAAGACAATGTCTTCGCTGGTATTCAAGCATAAGGAACAGATGTTATACCTTGGCCCACATTGTAAACATAAAAGTGCCGTAGTGAGTGAATAAATTAATATGAACCTGAACCACACATATGTCACAAACCTTAAGCTTGTTTTTATTTTGAAAAAAAAAAGAATTTAGAAAAAATCTTTTTCTATACCAACAGCCGTCACAATATCATCATGACATTACCAAATGGTTTTTTCTGCCTTGACCCGCATTCCATTATTGTTGCAGACGATTTCATTTCCCCTTAGAAAACGAAACTCAGAATTTTCACCAGCTTTTGTTTTCTTGTCTTGACGTTTTTACATGTCCTTCCACATGAAAGTGTGTTCTTAATTTATAGAACACAAAATAACTGGTATCTTGAACCAAGAAAACAATTGCATATGATTTTCCAAGGATAAAAAGGATATTAAATGAAAAGTGAAAAAAGGTATTTCTCCAAAAGATAATCCTGCAAACAACCCGCAAGACCTCTTTTGCAGAAAACAATGGTTGACATAAAACCCCAGTCATTCTATTCAAATCAAAGGCTTTATTCTAGGCAAGTGACTAGAAAAAAAGGATTCATACAAAAGTCAACAACAATAAACTTAAACAATAAATATCCTTGGCATTAAATGAATAACACAAGTGTTATCTTGAAAAGTATTCTATATGTGTCTCCAATGTGATTAAATTTAATTGAAAAGTAGATTCTGAAATCATGCTAAGAAAAAAAGGGAAATCACGTTTTAGACAATATATATATTTTTATATTTTAATTTTTATATTTGATATTATATATTTTACATTTTATATTTTACTAGCAAAGTGCGAACACTGAAAAGTTTTGTTGTTCTAATACCATTTGTAATAAATATTTATTTTTATTACAGTGTTTTATTTAACTAGCTTTGGTGTCCGTTTAATTCAAATCTGGTAACTCATTTTTAATATAGTTGCAGTTGACCAATCTAACTAAAACTTTGCACACTTTTAAGATTTGGATGACAATACATGAATATGAAATCAAAACCTATATTGGTCCATGTTTTCCTATAGCCCCCATATAGCGGTACCACCCGATTTAGTCCAAATCTAGTAACTCATTTTTAACGCAGTTGCAGTTGACCAATCGAACTGAAACTTCGCGCACTTTTCAGATTTGGATGACAATACATGAATATGGGTCCATTTTTTCCATTTTGAGGATTTTGTCTTCATTTTTGGCCGGAATTAGCTGTCGTTTGGAGTTTGGGATTCCTAATGATACAGACATTTCCCCACCAAAAATTGTGAATATAGGTCTAGGCTTTGGTATAGCCCCCATATGGCGGCACCACCCGATTTCAGTCATTTTGAGGATTTAATCTTTCTTTTTAGCCCGAATTGGCTGTAGCTTGGTATTTGGAGTTCCCAGTGGTACAGAAACTTCCCCACCAAAAATTGTGGACATAGGTCCAGGTTTTGGTATAGCCCTCATATAGCGGTACCACCCGATTTCAAGTGTTTTATGGATTTTATCTTAATTTTTAAGCCGAATTGGCTGTTAATTGGCATTTGGAGTTCCCAATGGTGCAGAAACTTCTCCACCAAAAATTGTGGACATAAGTCAAGGTTTTGGTATAGCCCCCATATAGCGGTACCACCCGTTATTTGAGAGATTCCATCATGAGAAAGAATATATTTATTGAGGCTAAGCGACAAATTGTTTTCTAGTTTTAAGTGCATTTATAAATAAAACACTCAAACTAAATTTGTTTAAATTATTTTTTATTTAAGTACTCTTCGGAACTCTTTAGTTCAATTTTCAAAAAAAGTCTGCCGTATCTCACCTTTACACATCAGCGAGCCAAAATTTTTAAGACATTTTAATTATAGACTTCTTGTCCTCAGAAAGTAAAACATTCTTGTAAAAAATAAACTCAAGGCCAATTTTGGATCCATTTAGTTCTTTTCGTATCCTTATAGTAGTAGGTAATTTCGATGCCATTTCTGCCACCAGCGACCCTCACACCAAATTTCAAAAAAAAAAAAAAACAAAATGGTGCCAAATGTAGTACTTTTCGTACACCTGGGCATATCCTTTTTATATCAAAGATGTATGGTAAAAATCAAATTTCCTTTACAATTCCATTTAAAAAAATTAAAAAAAAAATTGCGAGCACATCTACGATCTTTGGTATAGAGGTTAAGGAAAAAATTCTGGTTTCAAATCTTGGGCCTAATTACGACATTCGATTTGATCGAGTATTTGCTCGAGAATGAAAAAATCAAGCTATGAAAACCTATTTACGCCACCAACCGTAGATTTACTATGGTATATACATTAGCAATTTTTGCAACAATGTCACCAAGTTTTACAAAAATATATAATTTCTTAGTTTTCTAGCACAATTTCATTCCGAAATTATTATTCAACGATTTCAACGAATATTTACATTTTTTCATTAATAAATTTGTTTTTTTTTTTAGCTTTTCTTTCAAAATAAGCACATTTTTCACCATCTACCTTCTCAATCTTCTTTTAAGAACATATAGGTTTTCATAGTTCGATTTTTTCATTCACGAGTACATACTCGATCGAATCGAATGTCGTAAAAAGGTCCCGGTTCGTGTTCACAAAATTGGCCGATACGCGCTAAAGTTATAGAGGTTTTTACCAGGGTTTCGGAGTCGAGCCATTTTTCCTTCGACTCCGACTCCGACTCCGACTCCAGGCCAGTTTTTTGTCACGACTCCGACTCCGGAGTCGACTCCGAGGGTAATTTCCTATACCACTAAAAATTAATAAAATTTGCTAAATTTTTCAACTTTTCCTATACTAGGACCCTATATGCTTATGTGTTCTTTTCTCTAAGACAATTTGTAATGCAATGCGATGTAAAATTGATGTTCCGTATTGAATCTGCTGTATCTTATATCAAAAAGAACAACAACAACAGAAAGAATTTAGAAAGTTTCAGTAGATTTTGCCGAAATATATGTACGAGTATACTTTCCGATTATCAATTTAAAACAAAAACAAGTAGAACTGACGAGTTTGATTAAATTTTTTTGTACGGACGCACAGAGGGGAGACATAGGCATAAAGTTGCTCAAAACTCAAAATATGAAAATCGTTTTTTTTATGAAAAAATGTTGATAAACGGCAACCAGACTCTTTTCTACATTTGCTATAACCATCCTCGACTTTGTAAGATTAACCAATCCAATGCAGCAGTCGATTGAACTCAGCCATACTGAAAACAAAAAGTAAATTTTCGAAAACAAACTAAATTAGGTGAACATTAAAATGACATTATTTTCGCGAAAACTAATATTTTTCAAGATTTATTGTTTTTGTACAGTCTCCGAACAAGATTAGCATTTAAAATTTTCAGATTGATTTTACATCTTTGCTCTTTAATAATGGTAATACATATCCTCTTTATGAAAATTGTTTATGATCATTTTTAAGATTACTACAATTTCAATAGTGAAAAAGTGTATTTCCCCGTCGTTTTCCGACCATAGTTTCTTCTAATGATTTATGCAATTGAGCCTCAAATATCAGATTCAATCATAAAAAATTGCGCATATTTGCGCCATTCCGAAAAAATCTAATTTTTCTCAACTAAAATATGAAATGTTTTTATATGGAATTGAAACTCACACTAAATTTTGCTCCGCGTTATAATCGGGGCTCTAATTTATCAAACTAAACCAACACCTATCAAATATGTTTTCATTATTCAGAAACATTCACGGCTTTTCTCATGTGAATTGAGAAAAATTTTATTTAAGTAAATTTCAAAAAATAAAATTTGGAATGAAATATATTTATATGGGACTATATATACATCTGTACTGATTTGTTTGAAAATTGGCTCAATGTTTTTTAAGGTTGCATGTGTCAAATTTCAGTGATTTTGGTGCATTTTTATCTCATATCAGATGCGAATATATATGGAAGCTGCATCCAAATCTGGACCGATTTTCATTATTTTCTATAGGATTAATCCTTGTGCAGAAGATATGCTTTGTGCAAAATATTATATCAATCCAAGTATAAATGAGCTTTCTAGGACTTTTGATCAACTTTTAACACAAATTTCCCCTCTGTGGGACGGGTCACATATCTTTTTCGTTTTATTTTGTCGAAATATGAAGATGGGTATGCCAACAGTAATTTGTTACTTACAGATTTTACGAAAGCGAAATTTTGACTTCTACAGTTCCTTTTTTTTAAATGCATATTTTTTAATTCGTTTCGCTTAAATACACGATTATTACGTTCTTAATGATCCCACAAAAACATATGCTGATCGGTTTATTCGTTTTCGAGCTTCAGTGGTCACCGCAAACTGCTTTAGTAAAAACAATGTTTCGTAGGTGGCCATTTGTCAGAAAACTGTGCAATATTTTTCAAAAAAAAAAAAAAAATCTGAAAGTAGCTCAAGGTATTATAAATCAGATGAAAACAATATATTTTGGAAAAAATTGGTAGATTACTTGTAAAAATTCATGAAAAATTTCATTTTTCGTGCACAATAAGTGACCATAACCCCTTAATTGTGGACAAAATAAACTAATAATACTTTTTCCACATTATATTGTGAAGTATAAATATGTGAGATCTTAAACTAGTATTCCAGAGTGTATATAAGTTTTGTCATAAATGTGATGGTATATTAAGAAATCGATTAATATTGAAAGATGCGATTATAATTCTTTTGTCATGGAACATTACTAAATATAATAAATCCTTTGCTTACAAATGAATAAACGATTTATCAAAATGTTAATAAAGTTAATCTCTCTATCATAAAAAAATAAAAACTCTTTTGATAAATGTAGAAAAAAAAAAACATTTTGCCCGGAGTCGGAGTCGAGCTTGTTTTCACGACTCCAGACTCCGACTCCGACTCCAGCAAAATTTGCTAGACTCCGACTCCAGACTCCGACTCCGACTCCGCAGCCCTGGTTTTTACTCTCTTATGCCAAGTTTACATTTACGAAATCCACTCGATTTCAACTGTCAATTCCACAGCGCAAACGTCAAATGAAATCTCATCTGAAATCCATTGGATTTCATTTGACGTTTAACCTATGGATTTGCTAGTTGAAATCGAGTGGATTTCGTAAATGCAAACCAAGCATTATAAAGAAAAAAATATTTTAAAATTTCTCCATTATTGTATTGAGAAAATGTATGCATATATCAGTAACACCTTTTGATATCCAACCGTAGATGCACCATAATTTCTAAAATTTGTTTTTATTTACGCGGAAAATTAAAAAAAAAATTAAAAAAAAACTGGGAGCAAATTTAAATTATAAATGCAAACCAAGCATTATAAAAAAAAATATTTTAAAATTTCTCCATTATTGTATTGAGAAAATGTATGCATATATCAGTAACACCTTTTGATATCTCTCCGTAGATGCACCATAATTTCTAAAATTTGTTTTTATTTACGCGGAAAATTAAAAAAATTAAAAAAAAACTGGGAGCAAATTTAAATTATACTTCCTCAGAGCCCGATTTATACATTGCATATTATAGCAACAACAAAAGAGAAAAACTTATTGTTAAAATATTCTTCCAAATATATTTTGTGGTACGATTAAAAAATTTGAAAAAAAAAATACTTGGAGTTCTCCACCTATTTCGCTAAAATCCCATACAATAATTAATGTATACTGCTAAAACTTCATCAAGAAATATGGTTCAACATCCCGAGAGATTAACTGCTTACTGTGATAACTTATAAGGATAGGAAATTACGAGTAATATTGAAATTACAATCATTCAAAAAAATATGAAACTTAAAAAGCCTATTATTCGCAAATTAGTTAGAGTCGGTTGATGCACATCCGCTTTTGATACAGAGAATCAATCTCTTTCAACGTTTCACTCATATATTTCGACGTTTCACTCAGCGGCCAAAGTGTGCCGTCAGTTGCATCACACAATGCAAAAAACCTTAAAGTTGGTAAAATTCGCGCAATGTGCATACGATTTTGATGCGCATTCGGTTTAATTAGCGCCCATCAAAAATACGTCAATATACACCTATTTCAAATAGATTATTCAAGAACCGCGGATGTGCCTCCACATTCTACTATGCATAAGATACCCATATTACTCGCGTATCTCTGTAATTTATTACACACGTTTCCGCAAATATTATAATAGCGTATAAAGGATTTCATTTATGTAAAAAATGTTAAAGAAAATCGGGGTTTAATACGCCGATTTTTCAAAATACATTTTTGCCGGTTTTCGTATTTTCAATGTATTTATATCCGCGGTTTTAGTGGATGGAATCGATCTCATTAGATCCGTCGCTTAAAAAAAATTAATTCACGCGGGGTACAAAGGAATTTGAATGACACTTGTAAATTTTAAACGCAAAAAATAGGTTTTTTAAAAAAATTCACGCATCAAATATCGACCTTTAGACTCCAATTGCTAGGATGCTGTAAGGAGCACACTCATGAGATATCTATTAAACGACGTAAAATCACGAGTTCTATAATCCCATTATGAGTTTTGAATATTATCTTGTTGCGCGTCCGAATTATTAAAACAAATCAAAAAACCCCGAAATTCCGGCTTCAAAATGTCAGCATAAATTTTAGGTGGATGCAGTGGATATATCGAAAAATGCTACACTAGTATCATATTGCCCAAGAAGTATTCATTGAGTCTTTCTTTGGGCGTATGTCTATAAAATGTAAGGTTAAGCCAGAAATCGGAAGGGAGCATTAAAAAACATGTTGGCTTCAACCCATTTTTACCTATTTTTCTACATTGATTCCAACACAGCTTCCACGTAAATTAATTTTAATGATCGACCTTATGGGATTCCTCCTAAAACACTTTATTTTAAAGAATTTCAATCATACTATATAAAATATGTTAACACTTCGAGAATTCTGAATGGGTGAAACTCGGATTCATCGATTGTAAAACATTTTTGGTTTTCGCCATATACACTTTCATACGGGCAAAATGTGCCTCATCGAAATTATGGTTTTAGACCCCAAGTATGTTTGGACGAAATCCGTTTCAGACAATTTGGAGTTCATTGAGCCATGTCCGTCTGTCTGGCTGGAGAGCACGATAACTCTCGAATGGATCAACTGATTCGGTCCAAAATTTGGCTTTCGTAATATTTTGTCCAAATTTAGTTTAAGTTCGAAGATGGGCTATATCGGTCCACTCCTTCCAGTACCTTCCCCACAAAAGTTTGAAAATGTTCGGAAAATTTGTGCGCAACATAACTCTTGAAGGGAAAAACCGATTTGATCCAAACTTTGCACATCTACCGGACTTAGATGAGGTTCCAATATGGACTCAGTCGGTCAACTGTTTCGGGTACCTCCCACACAAAATCTCGGATAAGTTCAGATTAGGACCTGCTCTCGAATCGCTTTGATTTTTGTTGCAACAACCAGGCATGCCAACTGTTCCGAGGTAAAAATCGCTACAGCCACATACGCACCATATTTCTGTAGCGATTTTTACCTTAAAACAGTTGACATTCCAGCTTAAACAGTGGTTTTTGTACGTCAAAAATCACCACAAGTAGCGGGAAAACCACCAACTTGGCACCCCTGGCAACAACTTGTATTCACTGACCCCATACGACGGTGCAAGTTTCGTCATGGACAAGTCCATACTTCCTAAGAAAGTAGCATTCTTCTTCTTTATTTGCGCATCCGTGTTTCGGATATATGCGATCATATAATAATTACAGATTATTTGTTGATTTACAATTTTTCTTATGTTTAACAAAAATGGATTTTTATAAATATAGATATCTGTTTTTGGCGGCATTCAATAAACTTCTTTCATTTTGATGTCCGGTCCACGTCAGAATATTTTTCAGCCAAGAAACTTCTTTTCTTCCTCTGCATGGTCTTCCATCAACTGATCCTTTGATAATTTTTTGCAGAAGAATATATTTATCATTTCTCATGATATGTCCCAGGTATGACACTTTTCTTGTTTTAACTGTTTTAAGGAGTTGGCGATCTTGATTCATTCTTCTTAGTACCTCGTCATTTCTTATGCGATCTGTCCACGGTATTTTAAGTATTTTTCGGTATATCCAAATTTCAAATGATTCCAGTTTTCTTTCATCCATCGCCTTTCTTTCATCCATCGCCATGTTTCTGATGCATATAATAAAACAGACCAGATGTAGCATTTGATGAATCTGGTTTTAGTTTGTATACCGATGTAATGACTTGTCAGTATTTTGTTGTATCTGTAAAATGCATCCCTTGCCATTTCTATACGACAAGTTATTTCTTTCGACACATCCCATTGTTCATTTATTGTAACTCCTAAATATTTATAGTTTTTTACTTTTTCTATTACGGTGTTTTGTATTTTCAACGTACTGTTGTTATACGTATTTTTTCGACTGATGGTCATGTATTTTGTTTTCTTTTTGTTGATTTTCAATCCATACGATTCACTTACATCTGTGAGTTTGTCAATAAGTTTTTGTAGACCGGATATGGTGCTAGCTAATATTGTTGTATCGTCCGCGTATCTGATATTGTTGATAATCATACCATGTATTTGTACTCCTATTCTTTGGTGCTCTATAGCCTCCATAAATATTCGTTGGGAGTATATATTAAATAACAACGGCGAAAGGATACATCCTTGTCGTACCCCCTTTGAAATCGTTATTTCTTCCGTCATTTCTCCGTTTATATCGATGTATGCCGCCTGTTTCCAATATAAATTTCGTATACATAGTATTTCCTTCTCGGTTATGTTTATTGATTTCAGAATTTCTATTAGTTTATCGTGACGAACTGTGTCGAAAGCTTTTTCATAGTCAACGAAACATATAAATATATCCTTTTGTACTTCTCGGCATTTCTGAACTAGCACCTGTAAGCTAAGCAGTGCTTCTCGAGTCCCCATTCCTTGTTTAAATCCGAACTGTGATGTGCCCATATACTTTTCACATTGTGGATATATTCGGCTATGGATTACTCTTAGAAAAAGTTTTAATGCATGACTCATGATACTAATCAGTCTATATTCTTCACATTTTTTTGCGTTGTTCTTCTTTGGTATCGGTATGAATTTTGAAATGAGCCAGTCTGGTAGATATTTCCCCGTATCATATACGTGGTTAAAGAGTATTACGAGTAGTTCGACATTTTCATCCTCTATAAGTTTTAATACTTCAGCTGGTATATCGTCAGGTCCTGTTGCTTTCATATCTTTGAGTGTTTTTATTGCCTGCTCTACTTCGTACCTTGTTATTGGGTTTCCAGTCAGATTGTCTTCTGTTTCTTCGTAAGGGGTTCTTTCGGCATCAGTGAATAATTTTGCTACATATTCTTTCCATATTCGTTTTTTCTCCGCTAATTCAAATATAGCTTTGTTATTTTCATCTAACAGAGTGGCTGGCGCTGTTTTTTTATATACTCCTGCTGCTTCCTTTAACTTCTTATGAAGGTTGAAGTCATCGTGTAGGTTCTGTAAAGTTTCAATTTCTTGACATTTTCTATTAAGTAAATTATTTTTTGCTGCTCTTGTCAAGGTTCTGATTTCTTTATTTATCTCCCAGTATATTTCGAAATTTCTATTTTTCTGTTGGCTTCTTAGGATTCGTAATTGTTTTATTTCCTCAGTGACCCATTCATCATCTCTCGATGCAGGAGAGTTTTGTAGACACATATTCGTGGTGGAGTTTATCTTTGTTTTGAGATTATGCCATATATTTTCCACATCCTCCTTGTTTACTCCTTCAAGTTTGGAGTTAATCTCTGTTTTAATTTCGCGTTTAATATTTAGATCTTTCATCATGTGCAGATTTAGTCTGGGTGTCCTCTTCTTTTTTCGGGTAATTGCTAATTTGATCCTGATTTTAGAAAGTAGCAGGTTATGGTCAGATGGGACGTCCGCACCGGGGCAAGTTGAGCTCTTCATCACACTTGAAGCGTATCGTTTGTTGATAATTATGTAATCAATTTGATTTCTTATGATGTTTGCTGGGTTATCATGAGGAGATCTCCACGTATAAAGTCTTCTGGGATGTAATTGAAACATTGTATTTGTAACTTTCATTTTATGTTCTTGGCAGAATTGTACCAATCTATCCCCTCTATCGTTGCGTTGTCCTAGTCCATATTTTCCAGTGACTCCATTTACCTCATCTCTTCCCACCTTTGCGTTAAAATCTCCTTGAATAAAGTAGCATGAAAGGTGCAAAAAAACCCCTATGATACAGTGTGTAGTGTTTGGAGCGCAAGATAAATCTCGAACGGATCTGCCGATTCGGTCCAAAATTTGGCCTTCGTAACATTTTGTCCAAACATAGTTTAAGTTCGAATATAAGCCATATCGGTCCACTACTTCAGGTACCTCCCCCACAAATGTGCAAAAATGTTCGGAAAAATTGTGCGCTCAATAACTCTTGAAGGGTGTGACCGATTTGGTCCATACTTTACACATCCCAATATATCTACCAGAAATAAACCTTGTTGACCACGTATAAAGCGATAGGTCGGTCTGTGGTAAGCTATGCGGCGCCAGTTTGGTCCCCGAATTTATGTGACACGCAGTGGGATAAGATTCAAATTTGTCAGAACCCCGCCCTGAGAACAGCAACAGGTTGCCTCCTCAAATCTAAAGTGGACCATCTACATGAGGAGGCAATGATTCTTCCAGTACGACAACATAATGAGTTGCTATCGTTGCAGTACTTGCTCGGGTCTTACCGTGAGAGCCATCCCAATCACCATCTGCTGGCCACCGATACACCCAGGCATATCAAGAAGGATATTCATGCTCTAGAGACGACGGTCCAACAATATAGGAGAGAGCCTCTAGATCAACAGGCATATCAGGCAGGTTTGAACAGCATTCACACGGACACACTTGCTAAGACCTTAAGCAATTATTGTGTGAATGCAGTCATCGGAGCACATCCCCCATCTATCGCAGCTGAAGAGCGTCAGCTGCCACGACAAACCAGAGTAGTTTTGGCTCAATTACGCTCAGGATATTGCAGTCGCCTAAATTCCTATTGGGCGGGAATCGATCGCGCCGTGCAAGACATATGCCCAGTATGCGGCATGGGCCCGCACGATACTAAGCACCTATTCAACTGCCCCGCCAAGCCTACTCATCTGACTCCAGTGGATCTGTGGTTACATCCCATCGAAGTAGCCAACTTCCTGGAACTGGAGATAGACCCAGAGCCAGATTCAACAGGAGAACGAACATACAAACATAATAATAAAACACTGTTACAACAACAACCAGATTTAGATCAGGTTCGAATATGGACTTTATTTGTCCACTCCTTCGGGTACCTATCACACAAAATTTCGGATAACTTCACTTTAAGACCTGCTTCCGAATCGCTTTGATTTTTGTATAATCAACTTGCATTCCCTGCCTCAATTACGACGGTAACACTGTGCGACACGAAAAAATTAACCACATTCTGACACCGCATCGTGATAGAAGACGAAAAATAAGAAGACACGTGTCTCGGCGTTTTTCCCCGTTACTTCGAATTTCGCGGTTATGGGCCCCCAAAGACCTGAGCCCTTGATGTCAAAAAGGACCATTTTGTCAGGCTCGTATCTTCGAAACCGCTAAAAATTTTGGTTTACTCGTGGATGCAAAGTTGTTGCTCTCATGTTCAAGAATAATAATTGTGAAAACATAAAATCCATTCAACCTTATCTTCAAGGTCAAAATCTTTAAAGTCAAGTTTCCGTTATAATTTTTCTCAGATTTTGGCCTACAGATATCAAACCGATCAAAATTGAATCAAACAACCAACTACAAAATGTACCTTGGTTGGTTGGTTGGTTGGTTGGTTTACGTGGTGGCTATAATCTTCATAGCCTCAATTAGTATGTTAAAATATACCGTTTTGAAAACCACACCACTCGGGTAGAGATTGTTATTCCGTTATATGTTGGTAAATTATATCCAGCCTGATAAATTGAGAAACCTCAGAAGGTCCCCCAGACCTAGTTCGGTTGTCTCAGCAAGATCGTGTAGGAACGGTCGTCCAAGAGTTTTAAATCTTCTTTGCAATTGTGCAGGGCAGGAACAGAGGAGGTGTTCAACCGTTTCTTCCTCTTCTTCGTTTCCGCAGCTGCGACAGTAGTCATTGTGTGGAATATGTAAGCGCTTTGCATGGTTACCAATGGCCCAATGACAGGTTAGCACCGCAATTAGTCTTGCCAGGTTCCGTCGATTTTGGCTAATCAGGAACTTTGTACGTTTGATGTTGTAGTGTGGCCATGTAGATTTTGATATTTTGCAGGTTTCAGTCTTGTCCCATCTGATCTCTGCTTGTGAAAGATAGTATTTGAAGATATCCCCTTTAACTACTCCCATTGGTGTTGCGACTGACGCCCTTGGAAGTTCTTTAGAGGCAGATCCCGCTCTAGCTAGTTCGTCTGCTTTTTCGTTTCCAACAAGACCCTTATGACCTGGGATCCAAGTAAGAACTACTCTGGTCAGAAGCCCTAGCTTAGCAAGTTCTTCTTTACATTCCATCACCAGCTTTGATGAGACAATGTTTGACTTCAGTGCTAGGAGCGCCGCTTGACTGTCGACAAAAATTCCTATTGAGTTTGGTGAGGGGTGCTGTAGAAGTATATTACAAGCTTCCTTTATAGCCAGTATCTCCGCCTGAAAAACACTGCAATCTTCAGGTAGCTTTGTGGATTTAGATATGTTTGCTTCTTCCGAGTAGACACCAGAGCCGACTCCACAATTCATCTTAGAGCCGTCCGTGTATACACTGATGTCGTACCCCGTCAGTGGAGTTCTATTTTTCCATTCTTTCCTGCTTGGAAATTTAACTTTAAAAGGCTGATCAAAAGTTATTGCAGGTGTGCAGTAATCAGCATTAGTTGCTATTTTTCTTGGTAGTTTGAGAAGCACACAGGCATGTCCGTAAGCTCTGTCTCAACACGTTCCTAGAGCACGTAGCCTTGCAGCATTGCAGGCCGCAGTTGCTTTGATGTGTAGATCTATTGGCGGAATATGCATCATTGTATTGAGGGCTTCAGCCGGACAAGTTCTCATTGCCCCTGTCACCCCGATGCATGCCGATCTTTGTATGCTGTATAGTTTTCTCTGAATTGTTTTCGTTCCCACTGTTGGCCACCAAACTAGTGCTCCATATGTGAGTATTGGTCTTATTATGCTGGTGTACATCCATAACACCATTTTGGGTTTGAGACCCCAGCTGCTCCCAAACATTTTGCGACATGTGTAGTATGCAACGGTTGCTTTATGAGCACGATGTTCCATGTTACGTTTCCATGACAGTTTTGAATCTAGGATAACGCCTAGGTATTTGACGTGATCTGATAGTGGTATTTCTTGACCTCGTAGTCGAGGAAGATTGGTGATTGCATATTTGGTTTTTGTAGTAAATAGCACCATCTCAGTCTTCCCTGGATTCACCCCCAGACCACTACTTGTGGCCCAAGTATCCAGTGATTTCAGGGCTCCGCTCATGATGTCACTCAGCACGGACGGAAATAAACCAGAGACGAGCATTACCACATCGTCCGCATAAGCAACCACCTTAATCCCCATATGGTCAAGTTTGCTTAGGATTTCATTAATCACAAGGAGCCAAAGCAGTGGCGAGATCACCCCTCCCTGTGGGGTTCCTCGATTTACGTGCTTCGACAGCATGCTATTTCCCAGTGTGGCATTAATGACTCTACTCTGCAGCATGGTGGTAATCCAACCACTGATGAATGGTTCCACGCCGAAGTTATATAGAGCTTGTTCTATTGCTGAGGTGCTAACGTTGTTGAAAGCGCCTTCTATATCCAAGAAAGCGGCTAAAGTGTATTGTTTGTGCTCCAAGGACATCTCAATAGTCCTAACGACTTCATGTAGGGCTGTGTCTGTCGAGCGTCCTTTAAGGTAAGCGTGTTGACTTGAAGATATGTTATTTGAGTTCTCCATCTTTTCTCGAATATACACGTCGATGAGCCTTTCGAGTGTTTTAAGCAGAAATGATGAGAGACTTATGGGTCTAAAGTCTTTAACATTTTCGTGACTACGTTTTCCAGCTTTGGGTATGAAAACAACCTTTACCTGTCTCCAACTCGTAGCGACGTAGTTTAGGGATAGACATCTACTGTAGATGTGTACTAACCAAGGGTTAATTATGCTCTCCGCGCTTTGAAGCATTTTTGGTATAATACCATCTGGCCCCGGAGATTTGTAGGGAGAGAAGCTATTAATAGCCCATGTGACTTTACTCGGACTTATTATCTTTTCGGCTTCAATGTTGTCTTTATTTATAGCTGTATTGGGTTGCTCTTCGATGGTTCTATCCGTGCAACCGGGGAAGTGCGTCGTAAGAAGGATTTCAAGAGATTCGGCCGAGTTTTCTGACCAGGTACCGTTATTTCTCTTTATGTATGTGGGATTCGAGTGACCCTTTGCCATAACTTTGCTTAGTCTGGCTGTATCTTTGGTGCTATCTAGAGATCCACAGAATTCAATCCAGGATTGCTTTTTTGCCTTGGCTATTGCTTTTTTGTATTCCTTAAGCTTATCCTTATATGGCTGCCAGGATCCGCTTTGGTAGCTGACGTTGAATGCTTTTCGTGATTGTTTTCTTAGCCTTGATAGCTCGGACGTCCACCATGGTGGATAATGTTTCTTTGAGCGCGTCAGTGGGCATGAGACTTTAAAAGCTGTATCTAAGGATTTTTCTAGAATGGATACAGCTTTTTCTATATCTGCTGCGGTTTCATCTGCATGTGGAATATTTGGAAGTTTGTCTTTCAGAACCCTTTTGAACTTTTCCCAGTTCGTTCTTTTAGGATTGCGAAAACATTTAGTGGGTGTTGCCTTTTCTGATATGTTGAATAGTATCCAATTGTGATCTGAGAAGGACCTCTTATCGGATACTATCCAGTTATCTATTTCAATTTGTCGTCTGTCTGATACTAGCGTGAGATCGATGACCTCCTGCCACCCCCTAAAGTTCTCCGAGCTTGGAAATACAAAAGTTGGGTTAGTACCTCTGTTGCATATTGTGAGGTTGTTAGTATTTATGAAATCTAAAACTGACTCACCTCTGTCGTTTGTTTCAGTGCTGCCCCACAGGGTATGTCTTGCGTTAGCGTCGCAGCCAATGATTATAGTGTCGTGTGGTAGAATGGCCCCCATGAAGCTCGAGACCTCGCTTGGTGGAGCTTCCCTTGAGTGGGCCATGTAGCAAGAGGCAATAAGGAACTGCTTACCGTTTTCCACTTCCACTCTTGCAACGGTGAAGTCCGCTGTGCTAAACTGGGGACATAAGAAAGCGTTTATGGTGTTTTTAACAATTAAACATGATCTAGGCTTACCATTATCCTTCATGTATATGGTCTTGTAACCTCTGTTATCCAAGCCTTTTACTACGTTATCGTAAACGTAGGGCTCCTGGATGATGCCTATGTCTAGATCCTTCTCAACCAGAAGGATCCGCAGGTTATCTGAAGCGATTCTCGAGTGCTTCAGATTGATCTGCACGACCTTAAACATCATTTTTATTGGGTGAAGATGTGGATGGCCCCTCTAGCTGCATGTTGTCAAGCAGCTTACCGGCATTGTCAATGTCAACCTCATCGTCTTCGCCATTCGGGCCATGTGGGCGTAGTATTTTGACTTTGGCTTCCCTTATGCCAAAGAACAACTTGTTCCCCAATCTTTCGAGAGCCTCTACTCCGGCCTCAGTAATTGAGAGAACTAAGCTCATGCTGTTATTGTTAGGTGGCTCTGTGGCGATTACGGACCATTCGTCCATCGGAACATCTTTGTTCATCTTCGCCAGACATTTCAGCAGCTTGGTTCCGTCGCACTCTATCTTGGGCAACCAAACTCTGGCACGAGGTCTCATCGGGATTTCTTGGGCCGGGATCAGCCTCAGGCCGATGCCGTCCCAAGCATCGCTAAGCTTAGCTATGCTTTTTTTAGAAATTCGAGTACTCATCCATACATTTGATCACCCTGTAACCACGATGTACCTCGCTAGAGTCGAAATGGGGTACAGGAGAATCCTCGTTTGCTAGAACGTGTTCCATAACAAGTTCCGACAATTTGGTTTCTACAGTACCCCATTCCGCAGTGGTGATAGGGGACAGCTTACCCTCATTTTCGTTGGCTACGGCAACCAACATGTTGTCCTTAACAACTTCATTGAAGGGTCGTTTTGTTGTAGATGAGGCTGTGGTGTTGTGTTTTAACTTCTTTCGCTTTGCGGGCTTTGTGTCCTCCGTCCGAGAACGCTCTCGCTTCGAAGAAGATGGGCGATCGCTGATTTGTGAGATTTTGGCTTTCTCATAATCCTCAACAATTTTTGTGTATTTGAGCTTGTCCGCCTCATCCCGTTCATGCACTGTACCGTTAGCAGCATTCTTGGCTATCTTGCCGAGAATAAACTTTGCCTTTTGGTACAGGGCCTTCCGAACGTCGGACGGACTTTTCTTTCTTTGGTTGGAGTCAGTGGATTGTCCATCTTTCGTGACGGACAGAGGCGTTAATTTTTGTGTATTTTGTTGCTGAAGTGAGTCAGAGCTGTTTGCAGAGCTGACAACACTTAGTTGGCTGGCTACCAGCTCCTGGCTGGAGGCTAAGAGTTCATCCTCGGAAGAGTTGCCAGACTGCAACCGAGGAGTTTTGTTTTTGGGTTTGTGTGTTTTTATTGTATTTTTCTCCATATATTGTTCCCACGAGTGTGCCGTAAGGGGATGGACCATCGTACGCAGTGACGGCGTGCGCAGACTAGGCTATTAATAAGTACAACTCGACCCGTGCCCTGGCGTCGAGGGGGAATTGCTATCGACCAGACTTCTTTAGACACTTGTCGGCCATTCAGATCCTCAGCACAACTCCCACTACCTTGATCTTAAAAGTGTTTATATATGTCGCTCGTCCCAAGGTGAACTTTGGAGTATTCAGTCCACCCCCTGGGCTCGTGACAATTCCCTCCTCCTTTTGCAACCGGGCTTGGGACCGTCTTTGGCGGAGTTCGAAATGTAACAAAATGTACCTTAGATCTCAATAAACAACTTTCTAGAACAGAAGAACCCTGTAGAAATGGTTCTTAAAGGTCAAAATAGCAAAACAAATGGAATTTTTATTTTCTTTTTTCTGTTTCTGCTCCATAGAAATTAAACCATTCAAAATTCCAGAAAACATTCAACCACAATAATGTAGCTAATATATCAGTATACAACTTTGTGGAACATCAGAGCCCACTACGAACTGTTCTTAAAGGTCAAAATAACAAAAAACTTTAGAAAATATTCGATTTTTATACTTTTTTCTCCGATTCTGGTCCATAGATACCTAACCGTTCAAAATTCAAGAATACAAGCAACTACAAAAATGTACCTAAGATCTCAGTTAACAACTTCCTAGAACATATGAACTAGGAACTGTCCTTCATGTTCAAAATTCACTAACAATTATATTATGGTTAATGCTCAGGTCTGGAAATAAACTGTTCAAGACTCTAGAAAATTTGAAAGGTTTGTTATTTACGGACCTGACCAGGAAAGAATGGGTAAAACTAATGGAATTTTGAGCTTAAAGGGCCGCTCCTAGAATGTTCATATGTTCTAGGAAGTTGTTAACTGAGATCTTAAGTACATTTTTGTAGTTGCTTGTATTCTTAAATTTTGAACGGTTCGGTATCTATGGACCGAAAATCCTTTGAAAATGCATACCGATGCTGTTGATATGGTCCTGTTTACAGCGATATTATGTTTTCCGTGGACACGGCCATGCTTCCTGGTATACTGGTCCAAGAGTTATACGATGAGCCACTGAAATGACTAGTGGCCGCGATATCTATCGAAATGATATGACTCCCAAATAAGATCCACTTCAATAATGGACTATGTCGGTCCATTCCTCTAAGTACCTACTCCGCAACACTTTTGAACATTAATCCTAATCTACTTTTTTGTCGGTAAGTTCAAATGTCTAAAATAAGTTTTAATACACATGGGTTGAGGGTATATCTCTGTCGGCAAAGCCGACTGATACTTTGTTACTTGTTTTATTTTATATTTTATTTTTTATAATTTATATTATTTATATTTTATGTTTTATATTTTATATATTTCTATTTAATATTTATTATTTTATATTTCATATTTTTTTGTTTATGTTCAATTCTTTATGTTACATTTTATAATTGCATTTCTTTTCTGTTGTGTTCAGCAAAGTACGCACCCCAAAATTCATTCTCTAAAAATTCTTCGAATAAACAAAATATTTATCAGGCACTCGTTTCTGATACGATAAGCTTTCCCACATGTATCCGATAACACTAGGGATACCCTCCCTACGTAAACATTATGAATTGCACATATTGGTCTTCTACTGAGACATTTTTTATTATTTAATTCAAAAGCAATAAGAGCTTGAAATGCAATACATTTGCATTTATGACATCACCCTGATTTCGTGTTGTCTTGCTTACTTCTTTATATTAAACAACTTGGAATACATTATCTTAGTACCCTTTAAACGAAAACTGGCGGCGACACCTAACGAGAAGAATGACACAAAAAAGCTGCACCATGGATTGTTATTTAAATTTGGATATTTTGTTACAAAACAACACTTGAGCGTGTACACATACTTCAAATTTCACGCAATTCATACAACGAAAAAGCGATGAACATTGAAGACGTATGATAAGAAGGATGTGTGTTGTCATATTTTTTCAAGAATAGTTTGTGATTGCAAGTATTCTGCCCGTTCTAAATGAAGAAATTGCATAAAGAAGAATATAGTACTGAGAAAATTGTACCTTGTTTCGAAAATAAAAAAAATTGAAGATGCTACTGCCTCGGCATGATGTACAGCAATGACGTAGCCAGGGGGAGACCCGGGGAGGTTGATATGGTATTTTTTTAGAAATTTTTGTTTACTTTCCTTGCAAAAGTTCAAATTTTGTCCATTGGTCCCCCCCGAAATGGTCCCGTGATGCATTTCTGACTACGTCCCTGATGTACGGTATGCTCAAATGTGAAGGAGGAAATCTTGCCTCTTCTTGACATACATGCGGAGAATGATGATTATTATGACAAACTACAAGTAAACAAGTTACAAACATTAATGAAGAGATGGTGTCATAGCACCATCAGCTACAACTACAGTATAGACTACACTTCTCCGTTTGCTTTTCTGACACACATGATGATATTCGGAATGTTGTGATTGGTTGGCGTTTTTTATATGGATTTATAAATCTAAATTGCCATGCTTTAGGTGTAATATTACAAATACATGCAGAAGATATTGTTATTTCAAATATCAAGCCATCAACAAAGAAAAGGAGATCTGAAAGTTCTGTTACATTTTCATTCAGACCGCAAAATATATGAAAGACCAGAAGATCTTCTTTCATATCATGATTTTTCCCACAAAGACCACACATGTCGGTCAAGCTCTCCTTTCGCAAAAATAATTTAGAAAATTTTCATTTTGTAGAAGAATTTAAGATTTTCATTTAAAAAGAGGGAATGACCTCCAATTGTTTTCTTAACTTGATCTTCAGATGGTATTTGATAAAAGAGCAGAAGTTTCTCTGCTCTTCTGATCAGAAGATCATCACTAACCAAAAGGTCGGGTATTCTTGAAGACTAAGACTAAGGTTTCTTTTACAGAACACCATAAGTTTTCTATCATTTAATACTCGAAAGTTCTGTTTCCTAAATACGAAGAGAAGGTTCTGTTTCATAGAAGTCTGAATGGTAGTCTTTTCACGGAAGACCATTGGCCTTCTTTCATTGAAACAATGGGGTTTGTGTCATTCTTTAAGAGAAGACATAATATTTCTTTTCTGAGTTGCGATCTATCCAAGAATGAAATATATACCCAGTGCTTATTCAAAGCCTTCACCACTACCATACAATGTTGTAAGCACTATATTTTAGGGTAAAACCATCTATTCCATCCCCCTCCCCCTTTCCAATCACCATTGTTAATTGCAATTTACGCAGTCTGTAAAATGTTTTGTTCTCCCCGTTCGGGTTGAGTTGGTTTGACTTGGTTGCCCCGCTTAGAAATTCTAAGTGTTTTAACTGTGCGAATAAGTGTTTCTGTGTGAATGGTGTTGTTTGTAGTCATGTGTGCTGTTTGTTTTTAAAGTCCTTTTTGTCATTCTACGCTCTTAAAAGGACAACACTTTCTACAAATAGAAGTCCTTATTGCCATTTGTTTTTTGTTGTTGCTCCATCGTTTGTGATGTTACATTTTACTTCTGTTTCTTCGTCTTCACCATCTTTTGTATTTTCAAATAGGGCTACAAAAAAATGAATGACTGCAAAATTAGCAACAACAACAACTAAAACAGGATTCGAAGCACCATCACACGGTACTTTTACACAATTACGCATTGCTACATGTGTTCGAGAATATACGTAAATATATAGGTATGTTGCTATGTATACATGTAAGCCTATAAGTGGAAGTGAAATACAGTAATACTAGGCTATAACGGGCAACATAATATATTATGGAAACAGTTGGAAACTCATAGAGGACCGGCAGGCCTTCTCAAAGAAGACCGGTAGGTTTTTCTATTGAAAACAACTGTCTTCCCCAATGAAGATCGGTAGGTCTTCCTTTGGAAGATCAGTAGGTCCTACAAAAGACCACATTGAAGACCAGGAGGACTTCTATAGAAGATTAGGAGGTCTTTGTTATAAAAGACCCGGAGGTATTTTCATAGAAGACTAGGAAGTCTTGTCATAGAAGATCTTCCCAAGAAGATCAGAAGGATTTTTTATGGAAGACCCGTAAATCATATTATAGAAGTCTAATTAAAAAGATCAGAAGGTCTTCTTATGGAAGACCAGTAGGTCTTCTTGTAAAATATCAGGAGGTCCTCTTATAGAAAATCAGTAGGTTTACTCAAAAAAGAACCGGAGGTCTTCTCATGGAAGACCAGTAGGACTTCTCATGGAAGACCAGTTGGTCTTCCAGAGAAGACCGTTAGGTATTCCTATAGAAAACAATTGTCTTCACCAAAGAAGATCAGTAGGTCTTCTTTTAGAACGTCTTCTTTCAGGACGTATTCTTATAGAATGGCAGGAGGTTTGTTCTAACAAGCCCGGAGGTATTTTTATAGAAGACCTTGAGGTCTTTTTTATAAAAGAACAATAAATTTAAATATACCAGGAGGTCCACTTATAGAAGACCAGATGTTCCCAAGAAGATCAGAAGGCCTTGTTATGCAAGACCAGATGGCATTCTTGTAGAAGAGCAGGAGGACTTCTTACAGATGTGCTGCAGGAACTCTCATAGAAACTCAGTAGGTTTACTTAAAAAAGAAGGGAGGTATGCTCATAGAATACCAGTAGGACTTCGCATCGAAGGCCACTTGGTCTTCCCAAAGAAGACCAGTAGGTCTTCCTATAAAAATCAGCTTTCTTCCCCAAAGATGGTCAATAGGTCTTGTTTTGGAATATCAGAAGGTATTCCAAGGGAAGACCAGTAGGTCTTACGGAAGACAATAAATAAGACCAGAAGGACTTCTTATAGAATATCAGGACATCTTCTTATAGAATATCAGGAGGTTAGTTATAAAAACCCGGTCTTATTATAGAAGACCAAGAAGTCCTCTTATAGAAGACTACATGTTCCCAAGAAGATCACAAGGCCTTCTTATGGAAGACCAGGAGGACTTCTTATAGAAGTCATGCAGGAACTCTTATGGAAGATCAGGCTGTTTACTTAAAAAAAAACAGAAGGTCTTCACATAAAAAACCAGCAGGACTTCTCATCAAAAAGCAGTTGGTCTTCCACGAGAAGACCGATAGGCCCTCCTGTAGAAAACAACTGTCTTACCCACAAAAGGTGAGCAGGTCTTCTTTTGGAAGATCAGTAGGTATTCTTACGGGAGACCAGTAGATCTTACAGAAGACCACATAGAAGACAAGGAGGAAATCTTGTAGAAGATCAGGAGGTATTCTTATAGAATATCAGGAGGTTTGTTGTGGAAGAGCCGGAGGTATTTGTATAGACCAGGAATTCTTTTTATTGAAGACTAAGAGGTTCTCTTATAGAAGACCAGATATTCCAAAGAAGATCAGAAGGACTAATAGGTATTTTTAGAGAAGACCACGAGGTCTTCTTATAGATGTCCTGCATGAATTCTTATAGAAGATCAGGCAGGGTTACTTAAAAAAGACCGAGATGTAATCTCATAGTATAGGAGTAGGATTTCTCATTGGCCTTTCTGCAAATGTTTTCTCCAAAGGAGATCAGAAGATATTCTAACGGATCTTACAGATCTTACAGAATATCATATAAAAGACTTGATTTCTTATAGAAGATCAGGAGGTATTCTTATAGAATACCAGGAGGTTTGTTATAAAATACGCGGAAGTATTGGTATAGAAGACCAGGAGGTCTTTTTATAGAAGACCAGGAAGTTTTCTTTAAGTATACAAGGAGGTCTTCTTATGGAAGAACAGATGTTCCCAAAAATGTCAGAAGGCCTTCTTATAGAAGGTCTTACAGAAGACCATATGGAAGATCGGGAGATCTTCGTTTAGAAGTCCTGCAGTAACTATTATAGATCAGGAGATTTATTTAAAAAATGCCAGGAGGTCTTCTCATAGAATACCAGTAGCACTTCTCATCGAAAGCCAGTTGGTCTTCCCAAAGAAGACCGGTAGGTCTTCCTATGAAAATCAACTATCTTCCCCAAAGGAGATCGGTACATCTTCTTTTGGAAGATCAGTAGGTATACTTACGGAAGACCATATAGAAGCCCAGGACGACTTGTAATAGAAGATCATAGAATACCAGGAGGTTTGTTATATTTGTGTAGAAGACCAGATAATATCTCACTTGACATCCGTTGGACTTTTCATAGAAAATCAGCAGGTCTTCTCTTAGAAGATCAGTAGGTATTCGTGTAGAAGATCAGTAGGTCTTCCCTTAGAAGATCGGTAGGTATTCGTATAGGAGACCAGAAATTCATAGAAAGACTTTTTCTAGTAGACCAAGAGGTCTCCTTATTGAAGATCAGGAGGTCTTCTTATTGATGACAAGGAGGTCTTCTCAAAAAATTCCAGTAGGTTTTTTCATAGAGGGTCTTATCAAGGAAGGCACTTGGTCTTCTTATAGAAGGCTAGTAGGTCTTATTATGGTGGGCCAGCACTTCTTCTCATACAAGACCAGTAGGACTACATATAGATGACCAGCCGGTATTCTCTTAGAAGACCATTTGGTTTTCCCAGAAGACCAATAAGTTTTCTCATAGAAGATCAGTAGCTTTTAACTTAGAAGACCTACTAGCTTCTAGTAGAAGATTAGTAGGCCTCCCTAATAGAAGATCAGTAGGTCTATCAGTAGAAGACCAATAGGTCTCCTCATGGAAGATCAGTAGGTCTTTCCAATGAAATCTTTACCTAAGAGGCCATTTGGTTTTCCCAGAAGACCAATAAGTTTTCTCATAGAAGATCAGTAGGTTTTAACTTAGCAGACCTACTAGCTTTTAGTAGAAGATCAGTAGGCCTCCCTAATAGAAGATCAGTAGGTCTATCAGTAGAAGACCAATAGGTCTCCTCATGGAAGATCAGTAGGTCTTTCCAATGAAATCTTTTCATAAGAGGCCAGTCAGCGTACGGGAATAAAATGTATGAAACGTTTGCAATTGTTTCGTATATTGTCGTTGACCGAACTTGCTGCTTAGTCTCGTTTTGTTTACATTCGTGAGTGCGAACAAAACGAAACGCGAAAAGTTCTCAACTGAAGAACAATTCATAGAAAACGAAACCGTACAAAACACATTTCAATCGTTTGCAAACGTTTGTTGGTTGATTAAAATCTCCACCGTAGTATGCTCCAGGTATGTATGTTGATGTTAGCTTAGTGGATTGTTAAACAACCAAATGTGTATGTGTCTGAATGTGTCATTGATTATTACGCAAAACAAACGTTTGCAAACGATTCATTTTGTTTCGTTCGTGAATGACACAACCCGAAACAGCATAGCCTAAGTACATTTCAAAAATCGTTCAGTTTTGTTCTTCTTCACTTGCGTTTTCGTTTTATTTTGAGAACGAAACAATTCAGAAAATATGAAAAGTTTGTGACTTTATGTGAATAGTACGGGAATTGTTTCGTTTGTTTGCCTTCATTGAGGCCAGTACTTCTGCTCAGGGAAGACCAGTATGCCTAACCTTAAAGATTCGTAGGTCTTTCATTAGAGGGGCAGTAGGTCTTCTCGTAAAAAATCTGTAGGTAGGTACTCCCATAGAAGACCGGCATATCTTATCATACTTGTATTCTATGAGAAGAGTTGAGTTTGAGTTTTCAAAGCATGCATCGTATTCCTCGTGCTGTCATAGCCAGTCTGGACTGTTCAACGCAACATAGCATAACCTGTAACATAAATGTGTTGTATCTATTTAAGTTCCATCAAGTGTGCAAAATGGATGTGACACAAATTTCCTGAAAAAAATCATTGTGTTTCGTTTTCGTTGTTTTTGTTGTTTTTCGTCATGTTGCTATTGCCTTTTTGCGTCTTACATTCATGTTTTTGTGTCGCACTTTCCATTCACATATGTATTTACTTTATGTTTCCAGTCTTTTTTTGTATGTAGCGGCATATTATTAAAATGTTCTTATTATGTTTTTGCTTATTTGTAGTGCTTTCTGTTGTTGTTGGTGTTGTTGTTTTGCTGAAGTACCATTAGAAAGGGCCTAGTTGGTTATTATTCTGAATAAAATATGCAGAGATGTCATAGATCTGTACCTCTATAGTGTCTAGTCTATAGTGAATTTTTAATTTTACCTTATTGATTTCTGGCTCAGAGATCGATTAAGTATCTCAATACATTGTCCAACATTCACAACGATATCCATGAGGATGCTACTACGAACCTGTTCCATAGTGATAGGGACTAGTTTTTATTTTTTCCATGTTGTAAATTTCAAGCCGCACGTCAGGGCTATTACTAGTTGTAAATTTAACATAATTGTCGGAAGAGTGTTTGTTGCGTATGTAAACTTTTCTACAACAACAAGCATATCCGTTACATTATAATTATCTCTGTAAATTATTATTACTTCGTCTTGTCCTTGCCTACATCCTGTCTTATTCGGACATTGTTCAATGTCCGATTTCTCAGTAATTTTTATGAACTAATTGTTTTTTAATTATATCCACACCTTTTTTGCGAATGCAGCCGACAAGTATTCTCTGAAGTGCCAAAGGTTGCTGTAAATATTGTTTTGCCCCTGCTACACGTTGAGTATGGGAAGCTAAAGTGTCTTGTCGCCTGTCTTTTTATACAAAAGTGTATACAGACAAACAGACAGACAACACAAGGACTTCATACGTCATATTCCACAAGCTAGAGTATTTGCGATTTCCTTTTTTTACGTTGTGTTCCTTTCCCGTTAGATAAAATTGTTAAAGACTTACAACAAAAAGACAATTTGTTTCGTTTTTTCATGAAAAAAAAAAACTTACAAATGTAGGAACAGATAGTTATGACATACATATCAGAAGCGTGGTTATGTACAGACAAGGGCGTGGTTATCTATAGACAGAGGCGTGGTTATCTATAGACAGAGGCGTGGTTATCTATAGACAGAGGCGTGGTTATCTATAGACAGAGGCGTGGTTATCTATAGACAGAGGCGTGGTTATCTATAGACAGAGGCGTGGTTATCTATAGACAGAGGCGTGGTTATCTATAGACAGAGGCGTGGTTATCTATAGACAGAGGCGTGGTTATCTATAGACAGAGGCGTGGTTATCTATAGACAGAGGCGTGGTTATCTATAGACAGAGGCGTGGTTATCTATAGACAGAGGCGTGGTTATCTATAGAGAGAGGCAAGGTTATCTATAGACAGAGGCGTGGTTATCTAAATCGCGGTCAAGGTTAGGTTAGGTTTAGGTAAGCTCCTTTCATTTAAAGTTGGTTCAAGAGCACCGTGTATTTCCATATGAATGAGATGGTCACTGCAAACCTTGACTTTTGAAGGTTACGATCAGAAAATTATAAATTTCATATGAATATTTTTTTTGGCAATTTTTCTTCACATTCCCTTCCACATTAATATTACTCGCACGTTTGATATGTTTTCATTGTCTTCAAATTCGTGTTTTCATATTTTTGATTTGCCTGTCCTTATAAGAAGGTCTTACAAACATTTCTTCTTCTTTGTTAGTAGTCGCTAAACGTTTTATGCATGAGACGTTTTCTTAAGAAAACAGCTGAAAAAAGGAAACTGCTATAAATGAAAACATCACAACAAAGAATATGTAGCCATGTGTTTCCTTTAAAAAAAATCCTATTCCTGTTCCACCATAACACACACACGCAATCCTTTTTCTGTCATTTGCACATCCTTCTATAAATAAAAAATGCGGCGCTTGGGCCCTTTAAGGCATTTAAAGTCAGATCTATTGTTACTTTGTTGTAAGCTTTCACAAAAAAAAAAAAAAAAAAAAAAAAAAAACATACATGTTTCAATTCTCTTCAGTCAGTTTCCTTTTCCTTCTTACATTTTTAGTGTGAGTTTTTTTCAATGAAATTTAGCGTATTAAGTGTTTTTGTGTAACTCAAAAATAGGGAGTTTGCGTTTTCTTCGCTGAACTTCAACGTCTGTTTTGATGTGTGGGGAAACGGTGGTTGTGTAATGAATAAATTTGTTTTTTTTTTTCTTATAACTTTAAAATACTGTTGCAGAAATCTGAAAGACATTTAATAATTTTCAATGCGATCTTCACTATTTTTTGTTTTCACATTTGAAACATTTTAGAGAAGTGCAACAGATTGTTGCTATGTGGCAATTGACCGTCTACAAAACCCTGAGGCCTAAAATTAATATCACAGCCGTTTATTGCTCTGGGTTAAGTTATTGCAACTCCATAACTTAGCTCGGAAAGCGTTCCTTGACCCCAAAAAGTAGTAAAACTTGAAGCAAAATTTAAGAGAGAGAGAGAGCATGCCAAAATGGCTTTCTCTTTTACTACTTTCTTTTCGACAAATTTCGTGGCGTAAAAAGTGGAAAATCTGTCAAACTTCTGATTTGACATTAATATGACAATTACCGCCAAAGAACAAAAACAAAAAAAAAAAACAACGCGCACTGTCAAAGCAAAATAAAAAGAAATAAAATAAAATAAAATTAAAAGAAAATAAAATAAAATAAATATTAAAAAATTTAAACCAGTGCACAGTGTCCAATTTTACGAAAAACCTGGCCAAAACTCTAAAAATGAATGGATTTTGTTTCTTGGGTGGCTCGCTTCATTTTTCATTTTATTCAACCCTCAGACGGTCATTAAAGCCGTCGTTTTGGCCCCTTCTCCTATAAAATGTGATCGTATCAGATCAATATATTCTACAAATTTGTTCGCCATCAATTTTTATTATAGGTCCTAGAATACACCGAAACGCTATATCTTACCTAAACTACAAAAATATGCAAAATTAAAAACACCTTTTAGGGTTAAGGTCGTACTTCATGTTAATTTTGGCAAAATTGTCAAACAAAACATTATTCTACAAGAATGGCGTCAAAGACAAAAATGTTCTCCGCTAAATTTCACTATAAGTCACCAAAGAAGGAAACGTCGGTATCAAATTTTCCAAAAAAAAAGAAGCTTACACAATTTCTACATTTTTGGAAATATTTGAGTTAAGATTACTTCGAAACCTTGCACTTTAGGTATATGGTGTCTTTGGCAACTTTACTGACTAAAATGCGAGAAATATTTTTCCTAGAAAAATTAAAAGTGGTCTTTTTGGTCCCTTTTTCCACAAATCGTTAAAATCTCTATAAAATGTGATCGTATCAGATCAAAATATTCTAGAAATTTGTTCGCCATAAACTTTTACTATAAGTCCTAGAATACATTAAAACTCTAAATTTTACCTAAATTCCAGGAAGTTAACCTATACTATATTCTGAATCAACGAAAATATGTATATGGCAATATTCAAAAAGGTTTCACAATCGTTGAAGTTGAGGTTCACCATTTAATAAGTCGCGAATTGTTAATATATTTTGTAAAATATGAATATATTTATATTAATTGAAGTGTTGTAGCCACGATCTCATAATATGGACCATAACAAGTAATTTTCGTGGAAGCTGGAAAAATGTGTTGAAGTAAACAAGTTTTTTTTTGTGTTCTTTCTTGATTTCTGACCAAACCACGCAAAATTCAAACCTGTGCTCAAAGAAAGAACTAAAGAATACCCCTTGGGCAACATGGTTCTAGTGTATGACTTTTCGATATATACACTGCATCCCCCTAAAATCGATGCTGACATTTTGAAATTTTGATTTGATCATAGTTTAAAAAAACTCTTAATCTCTATTTTGACTACAAAGTGCATATCGGAAACATTTTTGGGTCATTTGATTGGAATAATGTTTGCATGCTTCAAATACACTTGGGGAAGATCTTTTAGACGATTTACAGGTCATTTTACGAAGACTCACTGGTCTTCTCTTGTTTTTTTTTATTAGAAGTCATTTATGTCTGCTGTAAAAGAACCTGTTGGACTTCTATGAAAGACCTTGTAGTACTTTAAGGGAAATCGTACGAAAGACCTACCACGGTGCCCCTTAACCAAATTTAAATGGAAGGAGCTTACACCTGAGAAGTTTTAGCGGATTCTGAAACTGCAATAGCCAGAGGGCTTTTTAAATAAATCGCGGTCAAACTTCACTCTTATAGGGGTTTTTTACATTTTCATGATTTTGCTTGAAAACTGCAAGTCCTATGGAAATGGATGTAAAGAAAATGTTGTAGCAGTGAAAATTTTCTACAAGAGTGACCTTCATGATATTTTCGTACCGTTTTTGAGATATAGAAGTTCAAATTGGGACAATGCACTGACTGTATCGCCTCTTTATAAAACTATACCATGACTACAATTTACCAACTTAAACTTATATATCTCAAAAATGGTACATCCTAGGAAAATATTGCAAAATATCAGTCTTGTAGAGAATTTCCTCAGCTATATGATTTTCTCCAGTCCCATTTCGATAAGACTTGCCGTTCCCAAGCAAAATGGTGAAAACCTTATAATAAAAACCTAAAAATGTGACCTAAACTTCTATATCTCAAAAATGGTAAAACCTACGAACAAATTATAAAGGTCAATCCTCTAGTGAATTTTGGCAGAAACAATATTTTCTTTAGCCCCATTTCGATAGGACTTACCGTTTTCAAGCAAGATCGTGAAAATATAAAAAAAAACCCTAAAAATGTGAACCTCAAGTAACCTTAACCATGAGAGTGTATGTTAAGGGGAAATAGGCTATTTTGGTCTTCTATCACGATGCGGTGTTAAAATATCGTTAATTTTCCATAACTCAAAAAATTACAAAGAGTGTTACCGGACAGTAATTATGGTAATTTGATATTTCGAGTCTCATTGGGTACATAAGTCAAATTCGGAAAATTGTAAATATGTATACTCGTACGTTTAGGTAGAGAAACCTTATAACGATATCGTCCGATTGCAGTTGCTTTGAAGGGTTTTGCTACATGTTCTGAAGTGTGAAGTATACTGAAGTGCTTGCTACTTTGTATTCCGTATTGTCAACGAAAAAAAAAACGAACAATATAGGTCTATGTTTTGGTATCCTCCCAATGTAATGTATGTATCTTGAAAGTTCAAACTGAAATGACTATAATTATTATATAATAATTTAAGTTGTGAATTTTATTTTATCTATTTTCGGAGTCGACTCCGGAGTTGGAGTCGGAGTCTTGAAAAAAAATGGTCTGGAGTCTGACCAAAAATGGCTCGACTCCGAAGCCCTGATCTCATGAGTGTGCTCCATACAGCTTCTTGGTAATAGTGCGTAAATTTTCTGAAAATACCTATTTTTTCGCCTTTCCGCGTTCGAATCCATTCAATAAAACGCCGGACATAGATACCTTGAAAGTAGGAAAATCTGCAAAAATATATTTTGACAATTCCGCGAATTAAACCGCGATTTTCTTTGATTACACTGTACAACACAAAAAAAAATTACAAGATAATTCGACCAGATTATGAAAGAGGACCGAAAAAAGAAGACACGTGTATCGGCGTTTTGAAAGTTTACATCGGAAAGTAACCTAAGTAGGCGTGGCAAGTTTCGCCCATTTCTACAGGTTTTGAAATATTCGACATCAGATTCCTTGGAATCCTTGGATTTTAGGTATAAAGTGTCTTTGCCAATATTGCTGACAAAAATGCGGGGTATCTTTTTAAGAAAAAATTAACCCTCATGCGAGTCACTAAAGGGGTCTTTTTGGTCCCTTTTTTCAAAATCTTTAAAAAACTCTTTTAAAATGTGATCGTATCAGATCAAAATATTCCACATAATTATTTGTCATAAAATTTTGCTTTAGGTCCCCGAATACACCAAAACTCTAGATCGTACCTAAACGCCAGGAATCTGCCAAAAGTAAAATCACGTTTTAGGGTTAATGTTGTACTTTATTTGAGTTTATTAAGTTTTGTCCCACAAAACGTCATTCTAGATAGAAGACGTCAAAGACAAAAATGATCTCCATCAAATTTCAATAAAAGTCGCCGAATAAATGAGATATGTATTTGCAATATATATCAAGAAAATATATACATAAAATTTGCCAACAAAACACCCAAATATTTTTTGAATAAATTTGCTTTGTTCTTTTTTCGAGTTGACGCATGAAAGTAACATGAAATTTAGTTCTAGACGAAAGGTGTTAAAAGAAGAAATATTTTACACAAAATTTCACTATAAGTCTCAGAACAAACTATATATATGTCAAGTAGTTCGTTAAGAAAATTACGTTACAAAATTAGATATTATAGGTAGAATTTATTGTTAAACTTTTAGACTCTTAATTAAAATTTATTCCATACTGATTCAAAATCTCCTAAAATTCTTTACTTTTTGGTGATTAAGCATGACACCGACGATATGTCTGCAAGACAAAATATCGCATAAAAACAGAAGGTGCAAATATGTGCAGGATGTTTCGATGGAAATTGGTAAACAACTCTTCCCTTTTTATAAAATGGTAAGGTACACAGCCCAACTCGATCTTACTCACAACTATTTTCATCATTTATTGTGAAAATGGACCTTGAAAAAAATCAACAATTACGGACATAAATTTTTAAAGAACGCACATATCATTGACACATACCTTTCATTACAATTACAAAAAAAAATTAAAACCAGTTGTTTATTTTGTATATTAGCATAATTTTATAAACAACTTAAATACTTAAAACAAATGCCAAATAAAGTCACCTGTTTTTATACTCGCTTATTTAACAAGAAACGTTTATATTTTTTCATAACTACATGCAGTGGGATCCTATAAACAACATTTGATCCTATTTGGTGTGAATTGATAAACATTTATTCCCGAGTTATGGCCATGTTTTTTGGAATATTGGATTGAAATAAAAAATAAAAAACGGTGAAATTTATTTTGTTTGTTGTTATTTTTTGTTTGTTGTCTGTTTTTTAACTTTGCTGTCAGATCTACTATTCTTCCGATCCTTGACTATTGTGAAAATCTTGTTACGTGAGAGCAATTTTGATATTTTCTCTTTTACTACGTTTACTATTGAAAAGGTAAAGGAAATTATTACCCAATGTATTATTCAACGATTTCAACACATATTTACATTTTTTCATTAATAATTTTGTTTTTTGTTTTTACTCTTAGCTTTAAAATAAACATATTTTTTACTATCTACCTTATTAATGTTCTTTGAAGAGCACATAGGTTTTTATAGTTCGATTTTTTCATTCATGAGTAAATACTCGATCGAATCGAATGTCGTAATTAGGCGCCTGTTTTTATTAAAGTGATTTGCGGTGCCAACTCTAGTTCGAAAAATAATGAAGCGATCCTCTTATAATTTTGTATTTATTTAGAACAAAAATTTATATAGAACAAAAATATCTAGTCATTCATCAATCGATTTAAAAAAATATTAGGTTTTACGGAAATGGGGGAACTATAAAGTCAAAATTTAAATTTTTGGCTTAAAAAACTGATGTTTTTTGGTCAAAAAACGGGCAAAAAATATTTTTAAAATAAAATTGATCGATGAAGAACTAGTTTTTGATGTCCTTGATAAACTCACGAAATTATATGACAATCGGTTTATTAGTACCCAGCAAAAAGTTTGCCTCCAAAGAGGCAGTTAAATCATATGTACAAGTGATTTGGAAGTGCATCAAATTATGCATTTTCACTCATTCTTTTTACAAGAGCGTGACCCCGGAAAGAGGCACTCCATTGCACTGCATTTTAACTGACCCTATGGCACTGCATTTTAACTGTGCCGGTGGCACTGCATTTCAACTGACCCTTTGGCATTGCATTTTAACTAACCCATTGGCGTAGAATAGGATGCAGTCCATAGCACGTGTTTGTGTGCAAGCCATTACAAAATATCCCAGAACAAATAAAATTCATTTATTATTTGTGTAAAACAAAAATATTAAGAACTTTATTACATTAACACAAATTATGAAAATTCTCCATTGAATTCACGCATGGTTGCGTGTTTCCTCCGCTCTCCATTTAATCCAAGCTGAACTGTTTGTTCTTACTTCATCTGCTAAATGATTTGATATTGTCTTCCTATCACCAGTTAAGATTTCGACATGTACTCCAACAGCACTCCATTGGGAAATTTTCTTCTCGTGAGTTACTGAAAATATTTTTTATTTTATATTAAAAAATTTTATGAAAATTTTAACACGCTTATCTCTTTTTGGAAAATTTATGCCGCTGTCTGTAGAGATGTACAAACTGATTTATGTACTTGTAGGGATCTCTAACAACTGCTAATAAAATGTAGCGAACGGAGTGCCTTTTTCACGACTCCGTTTGGACTGCATCCGGATGCTGTTAAATTGTGAGGAATTGGAGTGCCTTTTTCACGACTCCGTTGAACTGTATCTGGATGTTGTTAAAATACGACAAGTGGATGTGATTCTTTGGATTGCATCCAAATGCGGTTAAAATGTCACGACTCCGTTTGAACTGCATCGAAACATGTCGTGAAAGAACTAGTCCATATTGCACTACTTCTAATTTATTTTGCTGGGTATTTGAGCTAAAGTTGACACCGTTTTCAAAATGTCATTTCCAGAAAAACTCGTTTTAAGT
Source organism: Musca autumnalis (assembly GCF_047663935.1). Lineage (NCBI taxonomy): Eukaryota > Metazoa > Arthropoda > Insecta > Diptera > Muscidae > Musca > Musca autumnalis. Next base: position 204,846,594 of record NW_027411755.1, read on the forward strand.
TTCTATACTACATACAAATCACAATGAATTTTTCCCTTCCAACACTCTTGTCTCAGTCAATAATTTTCCGATCGACTTGAAAGTTTTACCACATATTCTATGCTACTCATACTTTAAAATAGGCCAATATTTTTTTCGATTTTCTGAAAATTTCTGAAAGGGGTGACCCAGACCCCTTAAAATGGTACAATTTTTTCGGGGCAAATCTATACATCCTGAGAAATTGGGCCAACAACTCAATAAACCCCTATACACGTCGGAAGTATTCTGTTTGTTTCTTTTCCTTAGGTCTGAGGCTGAGGGTATATCTGAATCGGGCCAGCAGACTGATACTTTCTTACTTGTATCTTCCCAATTTTAATAGCGTTGTCTTTTGATCTTTACCTTGGGTATTTGTGTTCGTCACCCATATTCATCATCCTTGGTGATGTCATACTCATCAAAATCTTCAAAGAGACTTCGTGGTGGTTCAATATACATTTTGAAAGTCATAAATTTAACTTCCTTTTGCATTCATGACACACAGAAGGACGGATGAGCACGCCACGTCCTTCCTTTACTGTTGCTGATGCATGGCGTTTTGAGGACGTTGCTTTTTGTTCTACTACATAGTGATTGGCCAAGCTGAACAAACCATCCATCTACCATCCACAATTGGTCGCGTGTTGTAAAACAGAAAGTGAGAGACAAAGACTTGAGAGTGCAACAAAATTTGCATTATTACAAAATGCATAATTTGTATTGTAATTTGTTTTTAAATATCAAACAAAAAACTCGGTTTCCTTGCCCCTTTTTTCCTTCATTTTTCGTCTTGTTGGCCATCATCATCTTTTTTATGGACTTTGGGGCCAGTGAGAAGAAGTTTTGTCGGCATTCTTTGTTGCTTGTTTGTTATTATCGTCGTCGTTTTATTGTATTTTTTTGTTGGGGTAGGCATTTGCCCTTTCGTTTTTGTTACTTTTTAATTTTGTTTCTTTTTTTAGCTTTTATGTGGTTCTTTGTTATTATGCAGCCGCCTGGAGTCGTTCCTTTTTATACCTCAGGGATGTGTATAGCAGCGGTGAATTTCAAGTCAAATTATGTAATTTCCACTTGATATCTTTCAAAATTTATGTACTATTTTTCCGGCATAATTTCAGTGTTCTTTTTTTAACATTTTAATGTGTGGAGTTAAAGAGCTACTGTGTGTATGCAGGTTGCGCCAGCAATGCAACGCATTTGATGCCACAACCCCATTACCACCATGAATGGCCCCACCAAATACTACTCTAACCATTCACTGAACTAAACTGTGAACTCAACTCTACTTAACTTTACGTCACAATTTTGCGTTCGTTCGCCTCCTTTCGATGGCAACAACCTCGGCCGCATCAGTAGCAAGGCAAGGATTTAAAGTGAAACCAAGTGACCCAGAAAAGAATCAAAGTGTCGTAATTTGTTTTAAGTTTTTAGACCAAAATACTTGTGTTGAGCGTGAAAAATTTTGACAGGAAACGGAAACAGAGAGTTTTGTGAAAAATTGTTGCCGTAATTGGGCTAGAGTGGTTGCTTGCGCTTTTGTTGTTGTTTTTCTTGGCGTTGTTCTTGTTGTTGTTGCTGTTTCATGTGCATGCATGTTCAGCCATTTCCATCGTCATTAAATTTGGTTGAGTTTTATTTTGTAGTTTAGCATTTTTGAGGATTTAGCTGCAGTCTTGCAGCACAGCGTGTAATGGATGGATAAATGCAGTTCACCGAAAATTTAAAGTTTTAAAATATTAAAAAAAAATCTATTTTTAGGTAGGGTAGTAGTTGCCAAAATACATACTTTCTTAGCTGTGCTGATCCTTGAACAAACCTTACTTACATACTTAGTTGGGATATTACAGAAAATTTGTCCTTTAAGCTGAACTAAGGAAATATTTCCATTCCTCCCTGTTTGTTGCTTTGATTTTTTGAGTATCGTGTCTTTCGATCTCGTCTTCTACTTGTTTGCTCTATCGAAGCCCTGGCCTGCCAGATCTGCGTGTACCGCCATGTGGCACGCATTTATACGCCTTCTTAGCGGGTTCATCATCGATCATTCTTATGACATGGCCTAGCCAACGATATTCACCATCGACGCAGATTGGCCCGTAGACATGACTTGGAATACTCTTGAGGATAGGGGACTGTCGAAGCTTTATAAACCACAAAAAGGAAAGGAAACCCGCATTGGTATGGCCCAACTTTTTCGTTCACCATAGGCTTTAGTCGTTCGATAATATCCCTGACACTATGTTATATGCCCCTGTAGTTGGAGTATACAGTCTTCTCTCCTTTCATGTGAACGGGACACAGGATGCTCATATTCCAATCACCGGTTACACGTTCTTCGTGCCAGATGGTGCTAACTAGCTGATACATACACTCTATCAGCGTGTCGCCTCCCGTTTTGAACCATCGGCTCCTGCTACCTTATTATTTTAAGAAAAAGAGTTTTTTTGAGCTTGAGGTCACACCTTATTATTCTTCAGCCAGTGTTTTGCTGTCTTTACCTCACGTACCAGTGGATACCAACAGTTTGGAAAAATGTACTCTCTATATCCCGAGCACACTAACTCTATCACTTATCAATTTACCCTGCTGGCCTCTACAAGAGGATGTGCCTGTACCAAAGCCATCAGTTTGATGTTTCACTTTTTTGTAGGATTTACGGACTTCATTCTGGCTCCTGTACATCTTGATTTTTTTCACACTTCCACTTTTCCATTTCTCTCTTTTTTATGCAGGAAAGGCGTTGCTACTGATTGTAAAGTAGCCCTATATGCTGCCTTTTTCTATTCGGTAGAAGCACGAAACTTCCGATCATACCATGAGTTCCCTGGTGGAGGTCTCTGGTATCTAAGTTTGGATTTTGCGGATGTTTGCATGGATTGGGCAATATTTCGCCATTTTGCTGATATGTTATAGGAACGAGAAGTGCTTTCATTAAGTAATTGGGCCAGTTGAGTGCAACAATGTGGTGGACTATATTTGCCTCTCGGAACGATCTCACATCCAGCACGCTCGATGAATGTCTTCCATCAATTTTATTTCTTTTTCTATTATAGATCATAAAAGCTCGATTAAAAAATTAACACTAAAAAAGGCCGAATTTTCAAATAAATAAAATCAGCTGAGCCAGGCTGTGGTTTGAACCCACGTCATAGAAAAACACAAGAAAAAAGTGTTGGCGTTCAGAGCCAAACTCATAACTTTCAAAGGCAGCGCTAAGCATTTGTCATGAAAGCACAACTAAATGGGAAAATCCTCATTGTTGTTGTAAAAAACAAAACAAAAATGCATTTGAAAGAAGAAAAGTTCGAGGACAGCGAAGCCGCTCCACATCCGATATGTCTGAAGAGCCTTTACAGAAGGCGAAACATGCATGTCACATAGTGGTGGGTGTGTGGGTTCGAATCGTCGGATCTCCTTTTTCATTTGCATTATCTGTATATATAAAAGAGTAAAGTGATGACTGACAGATCTACAACGCCCAGACGAAACGGCTGAAGCTAGAATCCCCAAATATTGTGTGAGGATTAGTCTTGGGGCGAAGGTGCTCGATAAGGCTGGGTTTTTGGAAATTCGTCCTAGAAGGGTACGAAAAGTACTAAAATGTACTAAAAATGATACCATTTGTGTGGCGAGCCGAATAAGAATCAACGCCCAGACGAAACGGCTGAAGCTAGAATTCCCAAATTTTGGGTGAGGGTTAGTCTTGGGGCGAAGGTGCTCGATAAGGCTGGGTTTTTGGAAATTCGTCCTACAAGGGTGCGAAAAATACTAAAATGTACTAAAAATTATACCATTGGTGTGGCTGACCGCCTAATAATCAACGCCCAGACGAAACGGCTGAAGCTAGAAACCTGAAATTTTGTGTGAGGGTTAGTTTTGGGGCGAAGGTGCTCGATAAGGCTGGGTTTTTGGAAATTCGTCCTACAAGAGTGCGAAAAGCACTAAAATGTACTAAAAATGGTCACATTTGTGTGGCTGACCGCCTAATAATCAACGCCCAGACGAAACGGCTGAAGCTAAAAACCTGAAATTTTGTGTGAGGGTTAGTTTTGGGGCGAAGGTGCTCGATAAGGCTGGGTTTTTGGAAGTTCGTCCTACAAGGGTGCGAAAAGCACTAAAATGTACTAAAAATTGTCACATTTGTGTGGCTGACCGCCTAATCAATGGTACGAAAATTACTAAAATGTACTAAATATGGTAATCTATACTTATAAAAGAGTTCAGTAATGATGACTCACTGACTGACTGACTGATAATCAACGACAAGGCTAAACGGCTGGAGCTAGAATCATCTCACTCATGGTCCGAATAGGTCAGATAAGACTCGGTTTTTGGAAATTCGAACTAGAAAAGTACGAAAAGTACTAAAAGGTACTAAATATGGTACCCTTAGTATTAGGCAAACGCAAAGAGCTAGAATTCTCAAATTTGGAATGAGGTTCACTGATGGAGAGTTAGAAAGGTGTACCAAAGGGTTTTTGGAAATTCGAACTATAAGTGTACGAAAAGTACTAAAAGTTACTAAATTTAGTACCATTTGGTATAACGTGAACGGACAGAGCTAAAATCTTGGAATTTGGAATGAAAATCAAGGTTTAGAAGGTAAGTTGATATTAGGAGGTGGTTTTGATAATGTGTACTCATGTGTACGAATAGTACTAAATAGTACTAAATTTGGTAAAATGTGAATTTGGGCGAACCGATAAAGTTGGAATTCTGAAATTTGGAATTACTATTACTGTTGGAGTGTAGGTTTGAGATATGTAGGTAGTTTTCGAAATTCGTACATATGGGTACGGAAGGTACTAAATAGTACCAAATAAGGTACAATTTGGATTTGGGGGAACGGATGGACCTGGAATCCTGAAATTTAAAATTAGGATTACTGTCGGAGTGTAGGATAGAGGTATTTTGGAAATTCGTACTTTTGGGTACGAAAAGTACTAAATGGTACCAAATTTGGTACAACATGAATATAAGTGATCGGATAGAGCAGGAATAGTGAAATTTGAAATTATGATTACTATTGGAGTGTGGGATTGGGATACTTGTTAAAATTTGTACTTATGGCTACGAAAAGTACTATATGGTACCAAATTTGGTACAATTTGGATTTGGGTGATCGGATACATTTGGAATCCTGAAATTGGAAATTAAGATTACTGTTGGAGTGCTGGATAGAGGTAGGTTTGGAAATTCGGACCTATGGGAACAAAAAGTACTAAATGGTACTAAATTTATTACGGTGATCTGATGCAGCTGTAATTCTGAAATGTGGAATTAAGATTACTGTTGGCGTGTAGGATTGAGGTAGTTGTGGGTATTCGTACTCTTGGGTACGAATAGTACTAAATAGTACCAAATTTGGTACAATTTGGATTTGGGTGAACGGATATAGCTGAAATTCCGAGATTTGGAATAAGGAGTACTATTGGAGTGTAGGATAGATAAAGTTTTGGAAATTTTTAGTTATGGGTAGGAAAAGTACTAAATAGTACTAAATTTGGTACAATTTAGATTTCAATGATGGGATACATTTGGAATCGTGAAATTCGGAATTAAAATTGCTGTTGGAGTGTTGATAGAGGTAGGTTTGGAAATTCGTACTTTGGATACGAATAGTACTAAATGGTACCAAATTTGGATTTGAGTTATCGGATGTATCTGGAATTCTGAAATTCGGAATTAAGCTTATTGTTTGAACATAGCACTGAGGTAGTTTTGAAAATTTGTACTTATGTGTACGAAAAGTACTAAATGGTACCAAATCTGGTACAATTTGGATTGTAAGTAGGATTGATGAAGTTTTTGAAATTTTTAGTTATGGGTACGATAAGTACTAAATGGTACCAAATTTTAATTTATGTGATCGGATACATTTGGAATCCTGAAATTCGGAATTACGATTACTGTTGGAATAAGGAGTACTGTTGGAGTGTAAGATTGATAAAGTTTTGGAAATTTGTAGTTATGGGTAGGAAAAGTACTAAATAGAAATTCGGAATTAAGCTTATTGTTTAAACATAGCACTGAGGTAGTTTTGAAAATGTGTACTTATGGGTACGAAAAGTACTAAATGGTACTAAGTTTGGTACAATTTGGATTTCTGTGATCTGATGTAGCTGCCATCCTCATGTTTGGAATTAAAATACCTGTTGAATTGTAGGATTTATAAAATTTTGGAAATTTTTAGTTATGGGTAGGAAAAGTACTAAATAGTACTAAATTTGGTACAATTTGGATTTGTATGAACCGATAGAGCTGAAATCCTGAAATGTGGAATTAAGATTGCTGTTTAAGTGAAGAATTGAGGTAGTTTTCGAAAACCTTACTTATGGGTACGAAGAGTACGAAATGATACAGTTTGGAGTTGGATGAACAGATAGACCTGGAATCTTGAGATTTAGAATTACGATTACTGTTTTGTTTTGTATTCAAGTTAGTGTAAGATTGAGACATGTCGTCGAAAAACGTGCTATAAGTGTACTCAATTTCTTGGGTGTAGGGACTGTGCTGGAATCTGTATGTTTTGGAGTTAAAGTGAGTATGCAACGTTTGTCTCGCTGTTAATGTGTAAAGGTGAGATAAGACTGATCTTTTTGAAAATCGAACTAAAAGGGACGAACAGTACTAAAAAAATATTGATTAAAATTCGCCATTTTCATATTATATATTGTTATTTGTTTTTATACCCTTTCCGCATACGAAGTAGCGGGCACTTTGCTAGTAGATCATAAAAGCTCGATATAAAAATTAAAAAATTAACATTAAAAAAAATTATTTCTTGTTATTTGATCTGCAGACAGCCAGGTGCCCTTATGAAAATTGAGATGCTTAAATCTGGTACTGCTAACTACAATGTTTTTTTACTGCTGCGAAAACTGTCAGCCTCATACCATTGTCAGATGTTCCACTGTGGAGACTAAATTTTCCGACCGTTGAGCCAAAGCTATTCTACTTTCCAATTTTGGTATTAAAATCGCCTAAAATAAAATGTCAATGTCATGTTCATGTTCATATGTTTTTTCTAAACGCTTGTAAAATATATTTTAAGTCTGTTCGTATTTGTCTACGGTTGGAGCATGAACGCAAATAAAGCTAATGTTGAAGAATTTTTGCTTTTATCCCCATTGTAACAAGTCTTTCATTTACTGGGTTGAACCTGGAGACCAGATGTTTTAACCTCCGACCATGTACAAATCCGCAAGCAAACTCGTGCTATGTGTCATGGCAGCTGATAATGCATTGCATCAGCTTTAGGTGTCGTTGTGGCGCCTTTCCCAATCCATCGTATTTCCTCTATGGCAGATATATCAGCCTTATACTTTCCAAGTACATCTGCCAGTGCGTAAACTGCACCTTCTCTATAAAGAGTGCGAACATTCCAGGTGCAGATTTGCAGATCATGGTCCTTAAAACGTTTGCGGTGGTCGTCAATTTTAGAGGGGTTTGTTTTTCTGCTCCTTTGTTTTACACCCTCCACCACACTATGGGGGGTTTAATGAGTTTGTCATTCCGTTTGTTACTACTCGAAATAATTATTTTAGACCCACCCTACATATATTCTTGATCTGCGTGCAATTCTACATCGATATAGCCATGTTCGTCCGTCTGTCGGTCTGTGGACATCACTCTAGCGTCCGAACGGATTGAAGTAGGTGGATGAAATTTTGGCAGAATCTATTGTATGTACGTAGGACTTTTAGTAGTGAAAATAGGCAATGTAGGTTCACGTTTTGTTATAGCCCCCATACAAAGCGACGCGTTGTCGTTTTAAGGAATTTTTAAGATATTTGTGACATTTGATCACGGAATTGGTAGTAATGTGGTATTTTGTGTCTCCAGAGACTAAAGAACATGTCTACCAAAAATTCTTTATATAGGTCCACGTTTTGGTATAGCCCCCATATAACGCTCCATATATAGTATGCGTCACTTTAAGATATTTTGAATGTATAAGTCACATTTGACCACCGAATTGTTTGTAATTTGGTATTTTGAGTTTCCAGAGGCTAAGAAACATTTCTACCAACAATTTTGATATAGGTCCACGTTTTGATATAGCCTCCATAGAAAGTTATTTCCTGATTTTTGGTATTTTGAAGATTTTTAGCTATATTATCCTACCAAAATGGTTGAAATTTGGTATTTGGTCCTCCTTTGGGCTACAAAACTTTCTACCAGAAATTTGTCAGCACAGGCTCACGTTTTGATATAGCCCAAAAGTACGATACCTCCCGTATTTAGAAGATTTTAGCCTCATTATCTCACCTAAGTGGCTGAAATTTGGTATTTAGTCTTTTTCGGGGCTTTCCCCCAGAAATTTATGGGTATCGGTCCACGTTTTGATGTTCCCCCCATAGAATGGTACATCCCATTTTTCGGTATTTTGAAGGTTTTAGCCTCATTATAACACCGAAATTGCTGAAAGTTGTTGTGTGGAACTACAAAATTTTCCACCTGAAATTTGCCGGTATAGGTCCACGTCTTCATATAGCCCACATAGAACGATACCTACCGATTTTCGGTATTTTGAAGGTTGTGGACTCAATATCCATATCCAGGCTTTCATATAGCCCCCTGAAAACGGTAGCTTCCTACCTACGTTCGGTGTTGTGAAGGTTGTGGCATCAATATCCCAACGAAATGGCTGAAAATTGGTATTTTGTCTTCGTTGGTGGTATAAAACTTTCCAACTGAAATGGCAGAACTGTTCTGTCGATATTTTTTGACAACTATTTGACAATGAAGAAAAAAATGAACAAAAAAACAGAAGTAAAGGGCGAACGCTGACAAAACAATTGGTCTGTTCCAGAACTGCAAGAATCTGCTAATTTTTACTATTTTTTCCGATAACATAAAGGAAAAATGTTATCGTAGTAAAAAATAGTAGCTTCTTGCAGGTTCTGGAACAGAGCAAAAATTAAAAACTGTGAAATAAAAGAAGCAGATTGAATTTTTATGTTTCATTTTGACATGGCTACCAGATCTACCATTTTTTCGTTCCTTTACTTTTGTGGTAGAACTATTCATGAGAGAGCAATTTTGAGCAATTTTGACAGTTTTCTCTTTTACCATTTTTATACCCTCAGCCTTTAGGCCAGAAAGGGTATATACACTTTCAAACGGGCAAAATGTGCCTCATCGAAATAATGGTTTTAGACCCCAAGTATGTTTGGACGAAATGTGTTACAGACAATTTGGAGTTGATTTAGCAATGTCCGTCCGTCTGTCTGTCTGTCTGGCTCGAACGGATGAACCGATTCGGTTCAAATTTTGGCTTTCGTAATATTATGTCCAAACTTAGTTTAAGTTCGAAGATGAGCTATATCGGTCCACTCCTTCCGGTACCCCCCCACAAAAGTTCCAAAATGTTCGGAAAATTTATGGGCACGATAACTCTTGAAGGGAGTAACCGATTTGGTCCATACTTTGCACATCGTGAATTTTCTACCAGACTTAGATGATGTTCCAGTACGAACTCAATCGGCCCACTCCTTCGGGTACCTCCCACACAACATTTCGGACAAGCTTAGTTTAGGACCTGCTCTCGAATCGCTTTGAGTTTTGTTGCAACAACTAGTATCCTAGTATGAGGTGCAGCATACGACGGTACAAGTTTCATCAGGGGCAAGTCCTTACTTCCCGAGAAAATGGCCGGAAAGGTGCAAAAAGCCCCTATGACACCTTGTGTAGTGGTAGGAGCGCAAGATAACTCTCGAACGGATCTATCGATTCGGTCCAAAATTTGGCCTTCGTAATATTTTATCAAAACTTAGTTTAAATTCGAAGATGGGCTATATCGGTCCACTCCTTCAGGTACCTCCCCCACAAAGCTTCAGAAATGTTTGGAAAATGTTTGCGCACGATAACTCTTGAAGGGAGTGACTGATGTAATCCATACTTTGCACATCCTAATATATCTACCAGGTATAGATCAGGTTCGAATATGGACTAAATTTGTCTACTCCTTCTGGTACCTCTCACACAAAATTTCGGATAAGTTCACTTTAATACCTGCTCTCGAATCACTTTGATTTTTGTTGAAGCGATGTGCATTCGCTACCTCCATTACGACAGTAAAAGTTTTTTCAGGGGCGAGTCCATCTTTCTTGCGAAAACAGCCCGAAAGGTGTAAAAAAACCACTATGCCACCATATGTGGCGGTCGGAGAACACGATAACTCTAGAACTGTTCAACCGATTTGGTCCAACATTTGGTCTTCGTCATATTATATCCAAACTTAGTCACATGGACAATACCGGTCCACAACATTCGGTACTTCTCCCCAATATTTAAAAAATATCACTTTGGATCTCCTAATATTTTATCAAAATTGAGTTTAAATTCTAAAATGGCCCATATCGGTCCTCCCTAAGAGTACCTGCCCTACAAAAGTTCAACATTTGTGCCTTAGTGCAGTTAATTCCTATTCCACATTGTTGTCGGCAAGTTCAAATGTCTAAAAAGGGCCAAATTCTGAAGAGACCTGAAATACATTCGATCTGTGTAAAAGTTTCGCTTCAAATTGGCTGAGGGTATATATCTGTCGGCAAAGCCGATTGGCACTTTTTTACTTGTTACCATAAAAAAAGTAAAGGAACAAAGCTATTGTAAGTGAAAATACATGGGAGGTCTACGACTATGGTCCAGTGAAAATATAGATGACATATGGGACCTAAGATGCACGATTTTAGCATGGTCCTTAATAATAATGATGGCAGCAACTCCTGCTTTGGAGCTAATCCACGAGTAACGAGGAATTACACATTTTTAAAGAGATTTTCCAATAACAAAAACAACATTGTCTAACTTCTGTAGATTTTTTAATACTTTCGATTTCAATTGAAAAATTATTATTGACCTTTACATAAATTTATTCATTTACAAGATGTCAATATTTCACAACAATGTGATTTAATAGCATCCCAGAAATCATATTTAAATTACATAACCTTTAATGCTTCCAAAATAAATTCAAATACCGCACAATACCAATTTAACAACCTCCACATAAATAAGCCTACGATACACTATGCCGTCCGTCGTCATCGTCCCTCATCATTAGTGTCAAATGCATCTCTATTCATTGTGGTCGCCGCCGTCGACGACGACGATCATAATCCCCAGTTATTGATTCGTAGGTGTGTGTGTCTTGTTTTTTTTTTGTTTTTCATCCGTTTTGGTATGGTAATTGCGGTTGTGGCGAGGAGTACAACTACTTATGAAAAGCCGGTATTAAAGTATTAAGATACCAAAAGCTTCAATGAGGATTTTAGTTTTTCTTCCTTCCCTTACTCTCCACTGCTATGCATTGCTCTCTACTGATTTGAAATGTCGCTTAAGCCGCTAATGGGGTCACGTTTGTGGTAACTACTTTACACATTACAACCATTCAAGAAATACCGAGACATTTGAATATGCGACAGCAGTTCTCGCTCACTAGGTACTTAGTGAGCGACATGCCTTTGAATATGCTTTGCATTTAGAAGAGTGTTGTAATTCCATGCCAGTGTTTCTGCTGCACCCTATCAATCGAAAAGTTGAGGTTGTTGTTGGTTTTTATTTTCATACGATTTTGTGTTGTTTGTTGGAGCCATCGGTCCCAAAACAAATACCCAACTTTGGTGTTATTAAGCAGGAAGAAGAAATAAAACAACAACAAAAATGAATCAAACTAAGAGAAAATCCAAAATAAAGCTTCTTTTACAAAATTCCATCGTTTTTTCACCTACCAACTAGCCATCCACCCGCGAAATGAGTTGTAGTGGAGTTGCATTTAGCCGGAAAAGTGCACTCATACTGGCTGATGTGTTGCCCAGACAAATACATATTTAGATAGCCCACAAAAAAAAAAACACATTTGCAGCAGGCAGACACTTGCCGCTTTTTAAGCCGATTCTTGCAATACCATTGGACTTTTGGCCGTCTTATTTATTGACCTTTTTGTGGATCTGTGTGGGGTTCTTTCCATTGCTGCCCACCCCCTTTTGCCATTTATTTTTGGGAGGTGTTTCGCCCCCACAATTGCTGCGTAGTTTCTAATCGGATTTTGCTATAAACTTGGTTGCACTCTTCTACGTTTTTGTGGACTTGTTTTGGCCATAAGTGAGTATTCCACGTGTTTACAATTCTCCCCAATTTACCATTTACAGTTCTCATTTGACTGGTCTGGTCTCCAGCTCCACCTCAGTGAATGTAAGACTTGCTACAATACGGAAATAAAGCAAAATTCTTCAACATTAGCTTTAACCGAGGATAAGGACGAACAGACCAAAGATATATTCTACAAGCGCCTAGAAAACCCTTGCCCTCCCAATGACATTACAATTATTCCATTCAATAATGCCAAAAGTGGAAAGGAGAATGCCTTTTGCCCAATAGTCGGGAAATTCAGTCTCCACAGTGAAACATCGGACAATGTGTCTGATAGAATTCGCAGCGGCAACAAACATAGTAGTTGGCAGTAAAAGATTTAAGCATCTCACCCCTCAGTAATGTTGGCGACATTTCCTGAGTATTTCAGCCATGTAAAACTTCTCTACAAGTGGTGTCTTAGAACACGCCGTTCGAACTCGGCAATAAACAGTAGGTCCCTTATCATTGAGCTAATATGCAGCGGGGTGGACTTATTGATATGAAATGAGTCTCCCTTGTCCCGTATGGGATGTTAGTGGAACAATTATATATACCTGGCTGTCTCCAGATCAAAGAACAAGAAGTCAAATTGATCACGTTGTGATAGATGGGAGACGTTCATCGTGCGTGTTGGATGTATTTTCGTACCGAGGAGCAAACCCGTCTAAACGTTGCAAATAAAGCACTAACAGACACATTGCCGAAGTTGTTCGGACAAAGGTACGCTGCAAACACAACAGATAGCCACAGCATATTCCACTCAACTGGGTCAATTGCTTAATGAAAGAACTCTTCGTCCCGATAATAAATATATCGGCACAATGACAAAGTGTTGTCCACTTTATTCAAACGGCCGCAAAATCCAAACTAGGATACCAGAGACCTCCACCAAGAAACCCATGTGTCGTGCTGTTACCAAGGAGAAAAATGCGGCATATAGGGCTACTCTACAATCAGTAGCGCACGAGAGAGGTATAGGGAGAAAAGGAGAGAGGAGAAACGTCTTTTCCACAGGAAAAAGAGAGAAATGGAAAAGCGGGAGTGTGAAAAAATCGAGATGTACAGGAGTCAGAATGAAGTCCGAAAATTCTACCAAAGAGTGAAACATCAAACTGATGGTTTTGGTACAGGCACATAGTGTGCTCGTGATATGGAAGGATCATTTTCCAAACTGTTGTTGTCCAATAGCAGCGAAGACGACGAAGATACCACACATCCAATCCCAGAAGATGGTATTATTTGTACACCGCCCGGCCAAAATGAGGTAAACGCAGCAATTAACCGGCTGAAGAATAATGAGGCAGCAGGAGCCGATGAACTACCAGCTGAGCTGTTCAATGCAATTATGCAATTGCTAGTTAGCAACATCTGGCAGGAAGAACGCGTACCCGGCGATTGGAATCTGTGTTCCGTCCACAAGAAAGGAGATAAGACAGTATGCTCTAACTACAGGGGCATAGGTCTTCTCACCATCGCCTAAAAAAAAGTGTCAGGGATATTGTGTGAACGACTAAAGCTTGGCAACTCCACCATTGACATGATAAGATATATATGGTAAAAAACAAATTTCCATTACAACTCCATTTGAAAAAAATTAAAAAAATGTTTGCGAGCACATCTACGATTTTTGGTATATAGGTTAAAAAAAAATTCTGGTTTCTGTTCGCGTTCACAAAATTGGGGGATGCGCGCAAAGGTTAGAACGGTTTTTATTCTTTTATAAAGAAGAAATATTTTAAAATTTCTTATTTGTTGTATTTAGAAAATGTATTCATATATAAGTAACAACATTTGATATCCAACCGTAGATGCACCATAATTTCTAAAATTCGTTTTTATTTCCGCGGAAAATCCAAAAAAAAAAAATAAAATAAAAATAAATCTGCAAGCAAATCCAAATTATAATGCCTCAAAGTCCGTAAAAATGTCTAACAAATAAATTAAAATTTCGTACAGAATCTAGACAACGCGTAACAAATATGAAACCAAAATTATAAACATTGGCTGTACAAATTTTTGCCACACATAGACTATATCCTCCCAAAAACGTATAAGATGTTGGCATTCATAAAAAGAAATTGTGAAGACTTTTCCGACCCTCATACCCTTAAAGTAATTTTCACAGCGTATCACACTGGTCGAAACCACTGATCCAGCGGCGCGAAAGTCAAAAAATCGAACTATAAAATTGCGAAATATTTTCCATTGTATCGATTACAGACACTTTGCAGACAAAGATTTTGTTTTTCATTTTTCTTGTTGAAAATATTCAGTTATTCACTATCAAATACAAGAGTTTTTGTTGCATCAGATTTTAAAAAATTGATGCAAAAAATTAACTTCATATTTTTTTAAATGTTAAATAAATTCGTAATGAAACTGGACAAGATTTATTTTTAGTTAATAGCAGAGGGTCTGATTTAAATTATAAAAACTAGTTTGGGGTCTGGAGGTACTTAGTTGTATAGCAATAAATTTTCAAAAAATTAAATTTTTTAGTGTTTTTATGGGTTGTACGCGCTTGTTCTATAGAGTGCATCTTGTAAACTTGGCCGAACTTGGTTTCGATTATTTTTTGGAGAATGAAATTGGACTCTCTGGATACGGAATAACCACATTAGGGCTGCAAATCTTTTAATGACTGCACTTTTAAAATAAGGGATTCTGCATGAAATTCATACAAATTTAGCTGTGCATTTGTATGGAAGCTATATTAAAATATGGACCTATCTTGAGAAATGTTTGCAAGGAGGAGTTCTACCGCCGGAGACACTATAATACCATATTAAAGCTAAATATGTTATAAAATATGGGATAACAAGTAAAAATTCAATTCAATTGGGAGTACCATAAAATGGGCTACATGGAAACATAAATCCGTATTGAAAATGTTTTGTAAGAAGATTTTATACGCAGTAAGAACACGGAATGCACAATTACAGCCAACTTGGTTTAAAAATGTGGTCATAATATTCAAAATACCTTAAACCCATGCAAAGTAAGTCGTGAAAGATCCGATTTTTTAATCAGTATTTCAACCCATTCCATCGATCCAATAGAGATGCATTTTGTGTTTTTATTTATACAAATATATAAGATCACTTATTTTAAATAGGCTTTATGTTGTCGGAGACCCGAAACCACAACCAACGTTGTTAAAACTCTCGTCGTAATGATAATGACATTGCAATGAGTTGGTGAAAATGACAAGTCAAAGCATTGGTGTAAATTATATGCTTTGGACCCAAAAATGAATAGCATCTTTTGGGGTCCACGCTCATATAAAATTCATCGATGAAGATGCTTAAAAGATGACATGCCAGATCACTTGCACCCATGATTGAATGGCATCTTTGGCATCGAACATTTTGCTGGGATATCTCTCGTATTGAGCGAGTTCAGCGTGTTTTTATAAAATATGCTTTTAGACCATTTCCCAGTTTTGAACCTTCAACGTATGAATCCAAATGTTTATTGTTGGGGATGCAAACCCTACATTTTGCTGGGATATCTCTCGTATTGAGCGAGTTTAGCGTGTTTTTATAAAATATGCTTTTAGACCATTTCCCAGTTTTGAACCTTCAACGTATGAATCCAAATGTTTATTGTTGGGGATGCAAACCCTAGAGCTCCGACGTAAAATACAGTCGGCTCTTTTTGTTTTTGATTTATTGAATAATCAAGTTAATTAACCAGACTTATTATCATTGGTATCGCTATATGTTCCTCCTAGGCAAATGAGATACATTAATATTTTTAATGTTCCTACACGCAAAAAAAAACGGCCTCTCTAACATATGTCCCAAACATATTTTGCAGCAAACATATATATGTTTGCAACAGTCCCAAACATAATATATGTATGTTTGGGTCTGCAAACAAATATATGATTGGGTGGAAACAAATATATGTTTGGGTGCAAACATATATATGTTTGGGTGCAAAGATATTTATGTTTGGGTGCAAACAAAGATATGTTTGGGTGCAAACAAAGATATGTTTGGGTGCAAACATATATATGGGTGCAAAGATATTTATGTTTGGGTGCAAACAAAGATATGTTTGGGTGGAAACAATTTTATGTTTGGGTGCAAACATTTTATATGTTTGGGTGCAACAAAATACAAACCCAAAAGGCACAAAAAAACAAACACATGCACCAGTGGGCGCTTACTGAGAGCAAGGGAGCGTAAAATTCAATGTAAAACACTTTAAAATGTGTGCTGACTTGCTCTAAGTAAGAACTCACTGGCTATCTCTATAGTATACACACAAATGTTCTGGTTTTTTATTAAAAGGCAAAATAACAACAAACACATAGGTACATACAAAATTCCAAAGAAATACATAACACACTTTAATAAAAGAAAAACTGATTGAAATAATTTGTAAATAGTCACACTTTTAAAAAGGAAAAATATATAGTAACGTAGTTGAACGCTTCTTGTGAAATAAAACAAATTGTCCTCATAGTTGGAATCATCAGCGGGGAATCGGCATCTAGAATCAAATGATTATGTAATGTAATAAATAAATATGGATATGCCATATTTCAAATATACATAAGTATGTATGTAATTACCAATATTAAATGCGATTTCTTTCTTGTCCAATAAAATAATTCCATTCAACTTTCCGATTCAATTATAAAATGTATTGGGCATTTAATTTATTAAAGAGCACAATTTCTTTAAGAAAACACAAAATACTGATTTATTCACTCACTTTACCGTCTTGACTCTACCAAGGAAACTAAAACACTGAAGAAAGAAAAAAAATATAATTCATATCATTTCTTCTTTTCTTCTTCGTTAACAACAACAAAACAAGAAACACACGAGTTTGACGCATACATGCCACCAAAGCCCCCTTCTTCGCTTCTACGTCTTCTATTATACAATACACACAACTCTTTATTATAAAACAGCATTCCACAACCGCGAGAGCACTGTTATTACTCTCGTTGACAAACTTCCTATCTCCACCCATGAAAAAAATGTTCTAACATAAAAAATATGTTTTACCCAAACATATCAAATTGAGATATGTTACAAAATGTTGCAAACATATATTTGTTTGGACCCAAACATATATATGTTTGGATCCAAACATATTTCTAACATACATTTTTCTGCGTGTATGCATCGAGCAAACTATGCTTGCCACTGTCCGTTAACGCGAGCTTTTTGTTATATTAATGAAACCAGCTTAAATTATCAAAAGCTATTAAAACAAAATATAGAGTTTTGCAACTCAAAAGATGCCTTTAAATTGTATTTTTTAATTAAATTTAATTGAATAACAGTTATATTTATTCTTACATTTAAGTCATAGTCTGTAAGGAATGTATGTTCTAAAGACTGAAATAAATCAATAAATTGCATTTTATAGCAACAACAAAACAGAAAAAAATATTGTTAAAATATTATTCCAACAAAAATAATCGACCTTATTAAAGCTCTCTATGATGACTCACACTGCAGAATTTTGCGCGACGGCTTAACTAGCCAGAGAATTAAAATATGTGCAGGAGTAAGACAGGGATGCGTATTATCGCCTCTCCTTTTTAACATTGTTCTAGATACGGTGATGGCTGCTGCGACGCGGGAGCTTGGTGGCATCATTTGGGGTTTAAACGGCAGATTGACTGATTTAGACTACGCTGATGATATATGCCTTTTGTCGCATCAGAACTCAAACATGCAACATCAAATCAACCAAGTTCAGGAGTATGCGCAGAGAGCTGGCCTTCATATAAATGTATCCAAGACTAAATTCATGCGCATTAATGCTGGAAACGCAACACCATTACCTTGGACAACACCCCTTTGGAAGAAGTAGAATAATTTATCTATCTCGGCAGTATGTTAACGTCGACAGGAGGCTTTGAAGTAGATATAAATAGCCGCATGCGAAAGGCAAAACAAGCATTCGGAGCACTCAACAATATATGGAGATCATCGCAAATCAGACGTAGTACAAAAATACGTTTATTCAACTCAAATGTAAAATCTATCCTATTGTACGGATGCGAAACATGGAACATGTCCTCAAGAATAGCGAACTCACTCCAGGCATTCGTCAATAGATGCTTAAGAAGAATTTTGAGAATACATTGGCCTAATGTGATTACAAACCAATCTCTTTATGAAAGGTGCAACCGAAATCCAATAGTCAAGGAAATCAGACTAAGAAAATGGAGATGGATCGGTCATACACTGAGGAAACAAGAAGGAAATATTGCCAAAGAAGCCTTTGATTAGAACCCGCAAGGTAGCCGCCGTAGAGGTAGACCTTTGCTAACTTGGAGACGGCAAGTTTTAGAAAAACTGAGGAAGGCGAATAAATCATGGAATGAAATTAAAATTTTAGCTTTAAATAGAAATAATTGGAAAAATTTTGTTGTGGCCCTATGTTCCACCTAGGAACCTGGATATTAATAATAATAATTATTCCAAATATATTTTTTGGTTCGATTAGAAAAAATAGAAAAAATATTCGGGAGTTCTTCAACTATTTCGCTAAAATCCAATACAATAATTAATGTGTACTGCTAAAACTTCATTAATATGTTTTACCATCGCCAAAGCTTAACTGCTTACTGTGATAATTTATATAGATACGAAATTAAGAGTAATATTGAAACTACAATCATTCAAAAAATATGAAAATTAAAAAGCCTGTTATTCACGAATTAGTTAAAGTCGGTTGATGCGAATCCGATTTTCGATACAGCTTATCAATCTCTTTCACTATCTACCCAGCAAAAATTCGGATCCATTAGTCATTACGTAACCCATTACAAAGTAATGTAAACAAGCTTCTTTTCCCATTACAAGTAATCTGAAAAGTAATGGGATACTTCTTAAAAAAATTACAAGGCAAACCTACCTACTTTGCTCCTCACTAAGTAATGAGGACGGTGGCACAGTGAGTGTGTGTCCGACTATAAATCCTAGGGTTGTGTGTTCAACGCTCACTGTCGGCACGAGTTACGTATCCGTACCCCACCGACCCCTACGCCACTGCAAACATAAACCACATTATGATGAAATACGAAATATCAAATATCAATAATGCAAGCAAACACAGCGAAAACTAGCGACAGCAACTGAATGTGCTTCCGCTGGTTTTCGACTGCAAAAAAAATGCAAAATATGCTGAGTGGACATTTTCCACTCAGCAACTTCAAGTTCAATGTTATAAAATTAATTTAGTCTTAAGATAGAATTTGCTCAATAAAGAACTAAACTAAAGTTTATTCTTTTATTTAAACGAATAACTAGATTCTTAAGAATCCATAGTTATATCATATAACTGGCGCAGTCAAGGCGGTTTAATTCAAAAGAATTAAACTTCAACGAACTTACACATAAACTTACAAATAAATAAGCCGTTTTTAGTTCTGAGAAAAAGAAGATAAATTGTGCACAAATAAACCAAAAAACCGCTAACAAACCAGCAAGCCGCTGTCATTTATGACTAATAAGCAACACAAATTCGACACAAATAGAAACCTGGACGATATGGAGGAACTCGGAGACCAAATCAAGAAGTTTCAGGAAGTTATCCTTCAGCAAGAACAAGTTATTTTGCAACAGCAGCAACAACTCCAGAAACAACTACAAACCCAACAACCAATCAACAACCAAACTTACAATTTCTTCCTATCACCTAGGGACATCATAGAGCAATTTCGGAGACTCAAACCACTGGAGTCGGACAACTTAATCCAATTCATATCATCTGCCGAAACTACAATAAGCCTATGTTCCAACAACGCTGGATTAATAGAATACGGATTACAAATAATCATCAACGAAAAGATTAATGCTGACCATTCGTACATGATAAGACAACTAGGACCCAAACCAACGTGGGATACGATAAAAACCACTCTGAAACACCATCTCCAACCCCGAAAGACATATTCAGATGTATTCAACGATTGCAGATTAGTAAAGGTAAGAAACCTAAAAGAGTTATTTAGTTTCTTCGAAAAAGCCAAATCCGAATTAGCAGAAATATATGATTTTGACGTCACAAGGCCAGAGATCTACTCACCCCAATGTGTAGATCGTGACCTTGTGAACATAATGATAGGGAAAATAGATGGACCGTTAAGAACAAATCTTTGCGGGGATGAAAAGATGATAGATATAATTTTGAAATACACTAAATTAGGGCTTCTTTACGACAAAAAAGCTATACACTATAATCACAGAATAATAACCAATAAAAACGAGGGACACAATTCGGAAAAAAACAGTGAGTCTGAGAAAGGAAAACATGACGTACCTACTAAATTTACTCAGAATGACAAACACCGCAATAAATTTTATAGTACTCCCAATAACAACGACGGAAAAAATTATATACAAAAAACACAACAACCTAATAGAACTTCAGCATATGAGTGTAGACACCTAGCAAACAAACTCCCCATCATATATGGAGTTAGAAACTATACAAGAAACAGAAATAGAATCGCAAGAGGAAGTAAATTTTTTAGCGTGGCCTCAAGAACAAAATTACCAATAGTCTCAATAACAATAGGAAAGCAAAAAATTAGATGCTTGATTGATACTGGTTCAACAACCAGCATCCTAAAACATAGCATACTAAAAGAACAATTCCCCAAAAGAGCACTAGAGAAACCACATTACTACAAAACACTGAATGGATTGAATAAGGTAGATTATGTAATAACCACTCCTTTTCCTAGGGAATTCAGGTGCCCAGGGACGCTTCAATGGAAGCTAATAGACTTTACAAACGAAAACTTTTCCGGCATAATAGGCCAACATTTTTTAAAAGCTTTGACAATTGTAATAAACTTTGACCAACAATACATCGATATTTTGGGGTCCAGATTATTTTTCGAAGAATACAACTACCCAAATGAAATTGAAAGTATATGTACCTTAGAACCAATAGAAACAAATGAAATTTCAAAAAATTTCAATCTTGATCACCTCAATTCCGAAAAAAAAGAAACAATCCGAAGATTGCTTTCAAAATTCAAGGACCTTTTCTTTAAAGAAGGAGCCATTCTTTCTGCGACGGATGAAGTCCAACATGAAATAACTACGACAATAGATAAACCTCTCTACTCAAAGATATACAGATACCCCCAAGTGCATGAAACAGAAATCAATCGCCAAATTCAAGAAATGCTCAAACAAAACATTATTAGAAAAAGCAATTCCCCTTATAATAGTCCACTGTGGATAGTGGAAAAGAAATTAGACAACTCGGGAAAGAAAAAATACAGACTCGTCGTTGACTACCGGAAACTAAACGAATTTACGGTAGACGACAAATATCCCATTCCAAACCTTAACTCTCTTTTGGACAAACTTGGTAGGTCTCAATACTTCACCACCCTTGACCTAGCCAAGGGCTTCCACCAAATTCCAGTCAGAGAGGAAGATAGGAAGAAAACGGCATTTTCAACGCCAACGGGCCATTACGAGTTTATCCGAATGCCATTCGGCCTGAAAAACGCACCGTCCACCTTCCAAAGATTGATGAACGAAGTCCTAAAGGACCATATAAATAAAACTTGCGTCGTCTATATGGACGATATCCTCGTATTCAGTACATCCTTGGAGGAACATGTGACCATCCTAGGAAAAATCTTTAAGCTATTGAGAAAGGCGAATCTTAAAATCCAAGTCGATAAATGTGATTTCCTAAGAAAAGAAACACAATTTTTAGGTCATGTCCTCACAACTCATGGTATCAAGCCAAACCCAGACAAAACATCCATAATACGAAAACTTAAAGTACCAACTACAGAAAAACAAGTCAAATCTTTCCTAGGAATGACAGGGTTCTACAGAAAATTCGTGAAAGACTACGCAAAAATTGCATTTCCCATGTCTAAATGTCTGAAAAAAAAACGAGAAAATTAATGTCAATGATCCGGCATATCTCGTTGCATTCGAAAAACTAAAAGATCTTGTTACTAACTCGCCAATATTGAGATACCCCGATTTTCGTAAAAAGTTTAAAGTAACAACTGATGCGAGTAACTTCGCAATAGGAGCTGTACTCTCCCAAGAGGGGCACGCAATTGCATATGCATCTAGAACCCTAAATAGACACGAATGTAACTACGCAACTATTGAGAAAGAACTACTTGCCATAGTATGGGCAGTACAATACTACAGACCCTATTTGTTCGGCAGGGAATTTGATCTGGAAAGTGACCATCAACCACTTAAGTGGCTAATGACCAAATATACAGGGAAAGATATAAACCCCAGACTCCAAAGATGGTTAACAAACCTAGGAGAATATAATTTCACAATAGATTATATAAAGGGCAAAAATAATTGTATCGCGGATTTCCTAAGTAGAATCAAGAACGACGAAATAAACCATTGGGAAGACGAAGAAAACACAGGCGAGGACATAGAAATAGAGCAGCCAGAGCACGAAAGTCCAATACATGATGAACATGACAACGCTTCAATTGAAGTACAAACCGTCCACTCTCAAGAGGAGGACCTGGGATATATTGTACCTATTCCAGAAACGGTTGTCAACAGATTCAAAGTTCAAATTATTTTAACAGAAGAAAAAATAGAAACGGTTAAAACAATCTTCGGTAAAAAGAGGATTTTCATAGAAAGAAACGATGTAACCAACGGATATGTGCTTGATATTCTACGAAGGGAACTAATAAAAGGGAAAATAGGAATCTATTCTTACCTCAGTGACCACGAATATTATCAAGTCTATAGAATTTTGGAGAAGGAATATTCTACAAACCCACATATAAAGTTCGTCAAATGCACCAAAATGGCAAGGGACATAGAATCCGAAGACGAACTAAAAACACAGATAGAACTTTTTCATAAAAACGAAAGCGGACACTGTGGTATAACAGCAGCTTACGAAAAACTGAAAACGATCGTATACAACCCAGACCTCAAAAGCCAAATATATAAAATCATAAACAACTGCGACATTTGCAGTGGAGGTAAATACGACCGAAAGCCAATTAAAAACAAATTCAGTTTAACAGAAACCCCCAAGACCATTAATGAAATAGTTCATATGGATACATTGTGAATAGTAAACAGTCCTTTATCGTATTTATAGACAAATTTTCAAAACATGCCACATGTCTTCACCTACCAGATAGAAATAACAGAACTATAGTTAATAAAATTCTTGAATTCATAGCACTGAAAGGAAAACCCCAGAAATTTGTGTTTGATAATGAGTTCAATAAACTTACAATAAAAGAGTTTCTAGACAAAGAGAACATTCAATACCATGCTACCAAACCAAATAGTCATACAGGTAATAGCGACATTGAAAGACTTAACAACACAATAACAGAAAAAATACGAACACTTAACCTGGAAGAAAAAATACCAATAATAACTCAAATTCATAAAGCTGTCACATATTATAATGACAACTACCATAGTACTATTAAGTGCACACCATTTGAAGTCCAAAATTTTAAGGTAGACCACAACACTATATATGAAAGACTAAAGACAATAAAACAGAAAAGCATAGAAAAGGCAAATCGAAATAGGGAAATTTACACAGAAAATAGACAGGTCGGGTTTATAAAAAACTATAAGAATGTAAGACACAAAGAAGAACCCAAATTTAGAAAACATAGACTTACAGGAATACATGAATCTAATATAAAAAGACCCAATAAATTTTCTTCGGAACCAATTTCAGACAATGATCCTGCTAACAATACTAATAACCCAAATGACAATCTCGGGAACGGAACTCAAAATAACCCCAATCGACAATCATAATGGGTATACCATTCTTAACACATTTGAAACTAACATTGTAAACGAAACCAAAATAGTCCTACATGTAATACAACCAATAGAGATTTTTGACATTATCGACGCCCTAGAACAAAACGCAATAAACCTAAGTAGCCGCTATAAGAACATAATAAAGCTCCAAATAAACACACTTAGAACAAAACTAAGGTCTATCATGCCATCAAACAATAGATATA
Organism: Musca autumnalis; assembly: GCF_047663935.1. Taxonomy (NCBI): domain Eukaryota; kingdom Metazoa; phylum Arthropoda; class Insecta; order Diptera; family Muscidae; genus Musca; species Musca autumnalis. The sequence goes on from NW_027411755.1 coordinate 204,870,763, forward strand.
AACGTGGACTTCTGAACGTTGTAGGAACAGCTCACAAATGGCTCTTCGGCCTTATGGACGATGACGACAGACAGAATATAATACAAAAATTAGACGTCACTAACAGTAACAATCATAATATTGTACAAACAATTAACGAACAAGTGATCATTAATAGCTATTTCAATGAGAGCTTACGTTTAATAAAAGCTAGTATCTTAGACGATAGAAAAAAAATTAATAATGTATTAAACGCCATCCAAACACAAAATTTAGAGATAAGAAATGAATTGTTATTCAATGAACAACTAATTAAATTAAAATTTTTAGAGAACAAAGTAGAGCAGATCATAGAAAACATATACTCTGCCAAACACAATATTTTCCATCCTTCCATATTAACATCCGAAGAAATAGATAAATTCAATATAGACTTTTATAAGTTAAGCCTGATAAAAATGGGTGTACTACTATATAACAATAACTGTTTAATATTTTCAATAAAAATACCCATAAACTATACAAAACACATTGTCAAAATAATTGTCCCTATACCTAACCATAACTTTTACGAAATAGAAGATAAACAAGAAATGTTTGTAAATATTAATAATATATCCTATACTTATGATGAAGATAAAATACTAAAAGATCTAGTACTATCAAAGAATTGTATATTTAAAGGAAATTGTAACTTAATTTTTAACAATAACACTTCATTCGAATTATTTGACGATGAAACTATTATTATTAAAAATGCTCGCAACATGAAAATTAACAATAGCTGTAACCAAAATACCAGCAATATATTAAATGGAAATAACATTTTAATGTTCTCAAATTGTAAGATTACTATACAAAATGAAAATTTTTCGAATCTAAAAGAAAACTACTTCGAGAAAATACCAGATTATAATACATACAGCAACAAAGAGTTTACAACTAAAATTACATTTAACGATATTGTCCTTAGCAATACTAAAAATATTGAAAAGATCGAATAACTAAAACAACATCAACATATCTCATATTCCCTAATCGTGGTTATGTTTGTAGTGACGGTAACCGGTATGACAGTAATAATTTATATATTCAAAGGAAAATCAGTAAATATAAAAATTAACGAAACGATTCAGGAGAATCCTTTGACAAGAGGGGGAGGAGTTACGTATCCACCGACCCCTACGCCACTGCAAACATAAACCACATTATGATGAAATACGAAACATCAAATATCAATAATGCAAGCAAACACAGCGAAAACTAGCGACAGCAACTGAATGTGCTTCCGCTGGTTTTCGACTGCAAAACAAAATGAAAATATGCTGAGTGGACATTTTCCACTCAGCAACTTCAAGTTCAATGTTATAAAATTAAGAATCCATAGTTATATCATATAACTCACGCGAGTTTTTTTTTTAATAAAAAAATAACAGTTCGTGGTGCACATGTGCACTGCACATTTAAGTTCTTAAGCAACCCTTAATATTCGTGTGCGTGGCATAGTATGTAGTGTCTTTGGCTAGAAATCACAGGTTTCGTGTGTTCAACTCGCACAGCGAGCGAAATAAAGTAAAATAAAAATAAGAAGTGTGATGAAATAAAAAAAATCTCTACATCAACTGTTCTAAAAATACAATTTTTTCAACTTACTTTTCAACTTCTAGTGGCCACAGAATAACTAGTTATTCTAGTGGTCATAAAATAACTACAAACTGAGTGCGACATGCCCTTGTAAAAATAATGTGGAAGAAAGGGGGTTTGCGAGTAGTTACGGCTGCCAAAAATCCCTTACAAAACCCATGATTTTGGGAGGACTTTTTTTGCTGGGTATGCATATTTCGATGTTTCACTCAGCGGCCATTGTGTGCCTTCAGTTGCATCTCACAATGCCAAAAACTTTAAAGTGGGTTAAAGTCGCGCAATGTGCATACGATTTTGATGCGCATCCGGTTTCAGTAGCGCCCATCAAAAATACGTCAATATACACCTATTTCAAATAGATTATTCAAGGACCACGGATGTGCCTCCACATTCTATTTCGCTTAAAGGACCCATATTACTCGCGTAACTCTGTTATTTATGACACGCTTTTTCGCAAATATTCTAAACGAGTTTAAAGGATTCCAGTTATGTTAAATATTTGAAAGAAAATCGCGGTTTAGTACGCGATTTTGTCAAAATATATATTTGCGGATTTTCCTATTTTCAAGGTATCTATATCCGCGGTTTTAGTGAAAGGATTCGATAACGGAAGGGCTCATTAGGCTAAACTCACGCGGCGGTCAAAGGAAATTGAATGATACTTTTTAAATTTTTAACACAAAAAATAGGTTTTTTAGAAAAATGCACACATCAAATTTTGGCCTTTAGACTTCAATTACGAGGATACTGTAAGGAGTACACTCATGACATATACATTAAACGACGTAAAATCACGTGTTCTATACTCTTTTTATGATTTTGGAATATCATCCAGTTGCGCGTCCGGATTATTAAAAATATTCAAAAAACCCCGAATTCCGGCTTCAAAATATCAGCAGCAATTTAAAGTGGATGCAGTGGATATATCGAAAAATCATACACTAGCATCATGTTGTCCATGGAGTATTCTGTGATTCTTTCTTTTGACATAGGTCTATGAAATGTAAGCTAAAGCAAGAAATCGGAAGGGAACATAAAAAACTCGTATGCTTCAACGCATTTTTGTTTATTTTTCTACATTGATGCCAACATTATGGGATCCCTCCTAAAACACTTCATTTTAAAGAATTTCAGTTATATTATATAGAATATGTTAACAGTTCCCGAATTCTGAATAGGTGAAACTCGGATTCATCGATTGTAAAACATTTTTGGTTTTTACCATATACAAGATATACGACAGGAAGAACGCGTACCCGTCCTCAAGAAATGATATAAGACTGTGTGCTCTAACTATACGGGAATAATTCTACTCCCTACTGCCTAGTAGATAGTGTTAGGGATATTGTGTGGCTTTAGACCAGACCACATCTACCATTGACTAGATATCTACCATGCAGCAAATCCTGAAAAAGATTTGTCGATTATAGATCAGCCTTTACCAGCTCCTTACGTTCAAAGGTATTCCATGCAAAGCTCATTCAGCTTTGTATGATGCAGTGATTCCTCACGATAAATACTGTCATTTCAGTTGGTCACCATACAATTTAGAGCTTTTGGACCATTATATCAGGAAACATGTACTTGCATACGAAAAACATAATATAGCTGTAAACAGGACAACTAGGAGAACCTTCGGTAAAAATTGTCAAAGGATACCCGAACAGACAATTAACCGCACAAAAAAAAATTGTAAATTTGTGTGGGTGGTACCCCAAGGAGTATCGGTCTACTACGCCCACTTTTGAACATAAATTTAGTTTGTACAAAATATTTGGAGATCCAAAGTTTGGTCCAAAATCATTTTCTCTGTTTATGAGATATCGCGCGTACCATTTTAGCGAATATGTGGAAGAAGTGGACCAAGCAGCACCACCTTCGAAATACATCTAATATTCGAAGAAATGTTACGATATGTAAAGTGTAGGTCAACTCAGTATTCTGTTCTAGAGTTGTCGTGCGCACCAGCCTTTACACATATTGGTCATTGGGGCAGTGTTGCCGAATTTGACGATTTATCGTCATTTTGAAGATTTTTTGGCCTAAAATTGAAAAATGACGATTTGACGATTTTATGGTCCAAAATTACGATTTTTCACGTAATCCCGAATTGCATGAAATAAAACATGATAACTATATTTTGACCAGAATTTCACGAATGTCTTTAAGGAAAACAATATTTCATGAGCCATTTTAATGTTTTTAAACAATTTCGAGACGGATTGGCTTTATTTAGGCACATATCTGGAATAGAGGTATTTTCATAGTTTTTGCCTCATATTGGATTTACATCAGCTGAAAATTTTCATATAGGATTGTTAATGAATGAAAATCTTCCTTGAAAATTTTTCGAGATATAATACTTCCGACCCATGTCCTCTTAAGGCCGCCATCAGACCATATGCTTTTTCACATATATGACATCAGCTGTTCTGTATATTAGTATACCCAAAGTGACAACATACATGTGAAAAAGCAGATGGTCTGTTGGCCGCCTTGATGAGAGTTTTTGTCGATTTTCGACTGCCCATCAACCAAATGTACGTGTACCGACAAACATGGACGGTCACACAGTCAAGCAATCGATGTTTGAGCTAATCTGTCATTCAAAACTGGCAATGTGTACCCAGCTTTACCTTGCTGCATTACTGCAAATTAGAAAACCACGGGAAACTATCATCTTCTGAAAGCTGTTTTATAGCGGTAACTAAGGGGTTCCTCGACTTGTCACTTTCAAACAACAACAAAAATATTGGCTTATTTTGAAGTACAGGTAGTGTAGAGTATGCCACAAAAAAATTCAAGAAGGGAACAATTTCTTGAGATTTGTTTGTAGCATAGATACGTTAAACGCGTTTTTCTCGAAATGACATTTTTGAAGTCGGTGCCAACGATAGTTCGAAACCGAATTGACCGATCTTCACATGTTTTGGTGAGCTTATTAAATAAAGAAAAGAATTGCCCTTAAGCGAGACAGTTTTTAAAAAAAATTTTGCCAGATTTTTTGACAAAAAACAGTCAATTTTTTTTCGTTAAAATCGAAATTTTGACTTTGACAGTTAATTTTTTTTTATAAAAAAGTTTGTGTAAAATTCCGTTTCGCCTTAAGGCAAGATTAATAGGTTCTTAAAACGCTTACAAACATGTACGATTGGCTTATATTTATTGTCGTGGGTTGTATATTTTATGTTGTCAGTCTCATTGACAAACCTATCGGCTAAAAAATCGCATTAAACGGTAACCAAACATAGTTTTGGATCATGATGACGATTTTTTGACGATTTTCCAAATTTTGTTGACGATTTGACGATTTTTTTGACGATTTCAGACCAAAAACTGTCGGCAACGCTGCATTGGGGTCTTTTTTATAGCTTTCGAGTCATTTTCTCAAGAAGTATGGACTTGCCACTCAACAAACTTGTACCATTCTAATAGGGGCTTTGAATGCTAAAATTAAAAAGATTCGAGAGGATATTTGCCGACATTTTGTGTTGGACGTAACCGAAGGAGTTGACATAGTTATCGTGCGCTCCAGCTTAAAGTTTTCGGGTCATTTTCTCAGGAAATATAGACTTGCCCCTGTAAAAAACGTTTACCATTAAATGGAGGCTTTGAGCGCAACATGTTGCAAGAAAAATCAAAGCGATTCGAGAGGAGGTCTCAAACTGCACTTTTCCGAAATTTTGTGTGGGGGGTACCCGAAGGAGAGGACCGATATAGTCCATATTCGAACTTGATCTATGTCTAGTGGACTATTACAATGTGCAAAGTATGGTCGAAATCGGTAAGTTCCTTCGATAGTTATCGTGCGCATAATTTTTAAACTTTGAACTTTTGTGGGGGAGTGGACCGATGTAGCTCATCTTCGAACTTAAACTAAGTTTGGACAAAATATTACGAAAGCCAAATTTTGGAGTAAATCTCTTAATCCGTTGCAAAGGTTATCGTGCGCTCCAGCCAGACAGACGGACGGACAGACATTGCTAAATGGATTCCAAATTGTCTGAAACGGATTTCGTCAAAACATACTTGGAGTTTAAAACCATTATTTCTATGAGGCATATTTTGCCCGTATGAAAGTGTATTACATAAATTCTGAGGGTATAAACACAGATACTACCCGTACTTATGTATAGTTTCGAAGCCTAGGTACTTACACAAGCAGATAAAGCAGTGCTTGGTGTGTTGAGGGAAAAATTCTTCGAAATATCTACGGGCCAATCGCATCAGCTGTATAACGACATCAGTACTGTTAAACATATCGAGGTACAACGATTGCGTTTGCTAGGACATTTCATAAGAATGAGCGATGATGAACCCGCTAAAAAGGCGTATAAATACGTTTCGCATGAAGGTACATGCAGAACTGAAAGTCGATGGAGTAGCTAAGTAAAAACACGTTCTTCCAAATTTGAGAAATAAAACAACAAATAGAGAGGAAAAAAATCTTTCTTTAGTTCGGCTTATAGAACAAATGTTCTGTAGAGGGTCACCTAAGCAGCTTATTACACTGTGAACCTAAATTTTGGTGCAGAGATAATTCCTTTTGGGTATGAAAGCCCTTGATGAGTATATTAAGAATCCCGAAGGACAGATCCGCCGTGAGTCGAACTTCCGAGTTATGGCATGATGAAGTTTCTGCTGAAGGCCCTGTAAGGCATCTGAAATAAGCGTTATATCTTTGTTAACTTTTGTTTTAGCTTATTTATGAGATGACATGTCTGCGGTCAAATTGAATGAGGATTATTTTCGTAGAGCATTTTGACCTTCTGACTCGCTTCCCTTCATTTTCCTTTTCGTGCCTTATTTTACGAACCACTATAAAAGTACCACAAGATGACGTTTTTCAGCCTCGAAATTTTCTGCAAAAATGTCGCTCAGAAAATTTTAGGTATGACTCTCATTGACAACTAATCGATTTTGTCTTGTTTTCATGGTCATTTTTTGATATTTACCCTGTTTTGGCTCAGAAAAAACTATGTTTTGTGTTTTTGTGACTATATCATCTGATGAGTTCTAACAGTGGAGTCGGAATTAGTGAATTATGATCATCGGTTATGTCACTCCCGAACCCAGGAAAGAAAGAAGATAGAACTTCATTAACCTTTTGCGACAATACGCTAATTTCAGATGCCTTGCAGGGTCTTCAGCAGAAACTTCATCATGCCATAATTCGGAAGTTCGACTCACGGCGGATCTGTTCTTCGGGACTCTTAATATACTCACCAAAGGCTTTCATCCCCAAAAGGAATTATCTCTGCCCCACATTTTCACCTCCATTTTGTGTCACAGTGTTAATTATTATCTAATATAATTATTATTATCTTAAAGAATCTTTGTGTCTGATATATCTAACTTTAGCATTGGTCGTATTGTGATCATGGATTAGACTAACCTAACCTCGTTTCCACCGTGTTGAACCAAGTGACAGGATTACAAAATCTCTTCCTAAACCAAAAAATGAACAATTTCCACCCAAGATCAACTTCTGTCAATTAACTTTATACCAGTAGTCAAAATGCAATTGTAAAGAACTGTAGGCGAATACGAAGTATGAGCCTAAGACTAAGACAAATTATTGAGGCAACTAGTCAAGCCAGTGAATTAGCACCACCAATAACCCCCCCTTACTGCCAAACACTTATGTCCATGCCAGAGACATAAGTAAAACAGAAGGCAAACTTTTAACTGCCAACTTATAGAAAACTTTGGAAAAATTCTTCATAGCAACAACAAACACAGGCTGACAAACAAATGGACGACGACAAACCAGCTGACAAGCAAAGAACATGTGGGCTAGTGGTAGTAGTGGTCAGGGGGGGTCGGCCTGCCGCCTGTCTTAATGCGAATTAAGCTAATTTAAAAGCGATTTGAAATTAACTTTAATGTCTTTAAAACTGTGCTGTGTGTTTAGGGCAAGAACAACTAATAGTTTTGTGAAGTAGTCTAGGAGGACAGAACGCCCAATGGATCGACGAACTACATAACGACCCACTGATAATGAATGAAAAAACTAGATACCAAAAACTATGAAAACCACCAATATTACTACTACTCAAGGCATAAGAAGCTACAGCCATGTAATGGAATAAGAGGGTATTTGGTGGGGGTAACCCAAGTCTGGCAGTAGCGTGTTAAATATCTGCCCAGCTCTTGTGGTTTTTATGCCATCGTTGTTTGCCGTTTGCTATAATTGTCGTTGTATGTTAAGGTAATGATGACAAAACACGAACTATTAGCCATGGTGCCAGTGTGTGTGTGGGTGGTTAAAGGCAAAAACTTTTTTGTTTGAAACCAGAAAAATGCCACAATTTTCAAGCAGCAAGCAAGTGCTTCAAGTTTTTCGTGGTGTTGCTGCTTAACTTGTTCGTTTCTCGTTTCCTTTTCTTGCTTTGTTTTCATTGTTGTTCATTCGTCGTCTATAGGCATAGCTAGGCTAGTCAAATGACAGTTTTCTGGGAGGAGTAGTCAGATTTTTCTTCGTTCCTTCTTTCCTCCAGATTGAAGTGGCGTTTCTTTTAAATTCTGTCATTGTTGAAAGTACAACAACGGCGGCATAAAATATCAGACCTCCAGACCTGAGTCAACTTAATTTTTGCAGGTTAAAAGTGCTATGACCTATTTTCGTTAAACAGTTGGCTGCCTGGCTGATTGTTTGCTGAGGGGTAATGTTACAAAATTTAGTTCACGATTACCTTAGTGATTCTTCTTGTGATGGTACTCTCCCTCCGCCTAGGTGGACAATTATTTTATGCAAAGACATCCTATGGTCGTTATGCCTATAAAATGGATTTCTTTAACAAAAAAAAAAAAAAAAAAAATCAGGCACTATCATAACCACAGCTCTTTCTTTTTTTATTTCCCTCCCCCCAATCTTTATCATTACATCCCATGTAATGGTTCGTCCTTCACACAGACACACACCCATACAAAGCAACAGAGAAGAAAATTGTGACTATCCATAAAAATGTATGTTAAGTGTATTATTCTTGAGGTTTCTTTTACTCGGTAGTAGTACTCCTCTAATGCAAAATGAAATAAACATTGAAACTGTGAAGCTATTTTTTCTTGTTCTTCTTCGGCTTCCCCTCATCAACTAGCTAGACTGACTAGAAGATGTTAGTTCTTTGTTCATAGGGAAGGTCGTATAGCAGTACTACGTCCGTCCCTATGATGTTCATGTTGATGACGATGGCGTTGAGGAGGACATGTTGAGAAAATTGGCATGCGACCAAAATTTGATGAAGTGCACTTTAGTTCGTGCCTTAGCACAAAAACTTATTACCTACGAAATTGGGTTAGAGAAAGTAGAATTTAACGGGGACAAAAAAACCGACTACTGCAATAGTGGATGATATACATACATATTCCTTTCTTCCTTTAAAGTTGCTACATATTTAGTTTATATAATAAAATTATTTTACATCTTTGCAGACATGTTTTTGTGGGTGATATCAAATTATTTGGCCATATTGTTGAATGAAAATATGAACTATTAACATATCAGGGAGGAACAGCGACCATTATGGAATCATTTTAATGTTAACATTTTTGTTGTTGTTTGTAGGATTATGAAGAAAAGACCTGCTCCGCATGCTATTAATTTTAATAACCTATCTATATTTGTGTATTCCTATACTAACTGGATTTCTGCGGTGTTCTAGGTAGTCTAGTATAGAGTCCAGGTTAGTCCAGGTTCATATCGGATGCTTCCGTTTAAAGATCCCAGTAAAATTTGGTCATTGGCACGTCTTTATACCCTCCACCATGTAGTATGGAGGGTATATTAAGTTTGTTTTTTTTTTCGTTTGTAACGCAGGGTATGGAAGATACCTAGGAACTGTCCTGACCGGCTTTAACATGGCAAAGCCCAGGATTTATCTTGGTCCCTCTTCCATCTCAAGTGGACACTGACCTCCCCGTGGTGTCACCTGGGGAACTGCCTTTAACACCCGTTAAAGGTAGTGAGCTAACATGTGCCGAGCGTTCACCTATAAGAACGTTAAAAACTTGGGTTTGGGCGTCGGGTTAGTAACCCTCCCCTAGAAAAAGCAGCCTACTATGAAAAAACAAAAGAAAAGAAAAACAAATCCCTCAAAAGTTGACGACCCCCGCAAACGTTTTAAGGACCATGATCTGCGAATCTGCACCTGGAATGTTCGCACTCTTTATAGAGAAGGTGCAGTTTACGCATTGGTAGATGTACTTGAAAAGTACAAGGCCGACATTACTACCATACAGGAAATACGATGGAACGGGCGTCACAACTACACCTAAAGGTGACGCACTGTATTATAGCTGCCATGACACAAAGCATGAGTTTGGTTGCGGATTTGTGGTTGGTCGGAGGTTAAAACATCTGGTCTCCAGCTTCACCCCAGTGAATGAAAGACTCGTTGCAATTCGAATAAAAGCTAAATTCTTCAACATCAGCTTTATTTGCGCTCATGCTCCCACTGAAGGAAAGGACGAACAGACCAAAGATATATTTTACGAGCGCTTAGAAGAAACATATGACCGTTGCCCTGCCCATGACATTCTAGGCGATTTTAATGCCAAAATTGGAAAGGAGAATATCTTTGGCCCAACAGTCGGGAAATTCAGTCTCCACAGTGAAACATCTGACAATGGTATGAGGCTGATAGACTGTGCAGCTGCAAAAAACGTGGTAGTTATCAGTACCAGATTTAATCATCTCGATATTCATAAGGGCACCTTTCTGTCTCCAGATCAAAGAACAAGTAATCAAATTGATCATGTTGTGATAGATGGAAGACATTAATCGAGCGTGTTGGATGTACGAACGTTCCGAGGAGCAAACATTGATTTTGACCACTACTTTGTTGCAGCAAAGGTACATACCCGTCTAAACGGTGCAAATAAAGCACGAACAGATACAACGCGGAAGTTGGACATCGATAGGCTGCAAACACAACAGATAGCCACAGCATATAAAAAATAACATGCGGAATATAGATCTACTTTACAATCAGTAGCACGATCGTTACCGCAAGAAAACGAGAGAAATGGAAAAGCGGGAGTGTGAAAAAATTGAGATGTACAGGAGTCAGAATGAAGTCCGAAAATTCTACCAAAGAGTGAAACATCAAACAGATGGCTTTGGTACAAGCACATCCTCCTGTAGAGACCAGCAAGGTAATCTGGTAACAAATACAGATAGCGTGCTCAGGATTTGGAAGGAGCGTTTTTCCAATCTGCTGGTTTCCAATAGTAGCGAAGACGATGATACCACAGATCCAATCCCAGAAGATGGTATAGAATTTATACCGCCCGGCGAAGATGAGATAAAAACAGCAATCAACTGGCTGAAGAATAATAAAGCAGCAGGAGCCGATGGCTTACCAGCCGAGCTGTTTAAAACCGGAGGTGACGCTCTGATAAGGTGTATGCATCAGCTAGTTAGCACCATTTGGCAGGAAGAACGCGTACCCGACGATTGGAACCTGAGCATCCTATGTTCCGTCCACAAGAAAGGAGACAAGACTGTATGCTCCAACTATAGGGGAATAAGTCTTCTCCCTATTGCCTATAAGATAGTGTCAGGGATATTGTGCGAACGACTAAAGCCAATGGTCAACGAAATAATTAGACCATACCAATGTGGCTTTGGACCTGACAAGTCCACCATTGACCAGATATTTACCCTGCGGCAAATCCTGGAGAAGACCCAACAGATGCAGATCGACACCTACCACATTTTTGTCGATTATTAAGCAACCTTCGACAGCCCGCTACGTTCAAAGGTATTCCAAGCAATGCCTGAATTTGGTATCCCCGCAAAGGCTTTGTAAAATGGCTCTAACTGACACAAGATCTTCAGTTAAAATAGGAAAGAACCTCTCCGCAGAGTTTTGTACCAAAAGAGGTTTCAGGTAAGGACACAGCCTTTCGTGTGATCTTTCAAACATCCTGCTAGAAAAGGTTATACGAGAGGCAAACGTCAAAAGAAGTGGCACAATCTACACCAATAGCCACATGTTACTTGCTTATGCTGATGATATAGACATCATGGGACGATCAGTAAAAGAAGTAACCGATACCTTTATGAAGGTCGAAGGAGAATTTGCTAAAGAGGGTCTGGCGGTAAACGGCGAGAAGACCAAGCTGATGGTGTTGAAGTTGGTTCCTATAATTTTGAGGTATTAAAAGAGTTCGTATACCTCGGCACTGCCGTAAACACAACAAACGACATCAGTTGTGAAATAAAAAGAAGAATTGTATTGGCCAACAGATGCTACTTTGGCCTAAGTAAGCACTTTAAAAACAAAACCACAGCTCGTCAAACAAAAATAACGCTTTACAAAACACTGATACTACCCGTGCTGATGTATGTTTCCGAAGCCTGGGTACTTGCGCAAGCAGTTAAGTCAGTGTTTGGTGTGTTCGAGAGAAAAATTCTTCGAAAGATCTGCCCGATCTGCGTTGACGGTGAATATTGACGTCGTATGAACCACGAGCTGTATCTGCTATACAACGACATCAATGTAGTTAAACGTATCGAGATGCAGCGATTGCGTTGGCTAGGCCATATCATAAGAATGAGCGATGATGAACCCGCTAAAAAGGAGTATAAATTCGAGATGGCGCAAACAAGTGAATGCAGAGATGACAAGGCGCGGTATTCCAAAGTATAAAGTATATATATTCTTGATCAGGGTAAAATTCTGAGTCGATCTATGTATGTCCGTCCGTCCGTCTGTGGTAATCACTCTAGCATCCACAAAAATGGAGATACGACGCTAAAATTTTGGGAAAAATGCGTCTTTTGTTTGCAGGCAGGTCAAGTTCGATGACGGGCTATATCGGTATAGCCCCCATATAACTGCACCCCCCGATTTCCGATATTTTAACGTTTTTAGCTACATTTTAAGCAGAATTAGCTATAATTTAACATTTAGGGCTCCTAGTGGTCACAAAATTTATATTCAAAAAATTATGGACATATGTCCATGTTTTGGTATAGCCCGCATTCAACGATACCTCCCGATTTTCGTTATTTTGAGAATTGTACCTACAGTTTTTAACCGAACTAACTGTAATTTGACATTTGAAGTTCTTAGCGGTCACCACACCTCTCCGCCAAAAATTGTCAACATAGGTCCATGTTTGGATATAGCCCCCCTATAACGGTACCTCCCAATTTTCGGTATTTTGATGATTTTTAGCTAAAATATTTAACCAAACTAGCTTAAATTTGGCATTTGAAGTTCGTAGTGGTCACCACACCTCTCAACCAAAAACTTTCAATCCCGCGACGGCGGGTTCTATGCACTGGATTGACTCGGAGGAATCTTCGACCAGGGGCCGTCACCTCAACAATTATGTGTTTGTGTTCGTGTATTTTTTTCACCATGGGAGCGGCAATTTGTCCCGGAATGCCTGCTCCGAGCTCTTCTGGTCCGTTCCGGGATAGAAATGAACCCCGGGCCAGTATGGATCTGTTCCGTTTGCCAGATCCGCATCCACCACATGTCAACAATGGTGAGATGTAATGGATGTAAGGAATGGGTGGCCTTAGTATCACCCGGGATTACAGCGACAGGTATGTTGCTGCTTGCTGCGTCAGCACATCACCCAGTACGTCATCTACGTCGTCGTCCGAATACGAGACGCCCCCGCAGTCTCCCAAACAACAACAACAAATGCAGCTTCTAACACCACATGTTGTTGTTCAACGGCCCGGAAATGCATCATTCCTGCAATTCAATTGCAACGGTCTCCGCAATAAGGTCAGTGAAATTGTGGACTTTATGAGTCGGAAAAACATCATGGTCGCCGCGATCCAGGAAACAAAGCTCACCGCCACCTGTAGCTTACGTTGTGATGGTTACAACGTTTTGCGGAAGGATCGCACAAGAAGCGGAGGAGGAGGACTTGCCTTCCTAATACACCAGTCTGTCCAGTAGAGACCTATCTCGCGTGAGCTTGGCTCCAGTGAGCCATACATAGAGTGTATGGGGGTAGCAGTAAAGTGTGGTACTGCCGAGATAGAGCTGCTTAATATGTACATACCGCAGATGAATAGCTGTGCCCGGCGTTATATGCCCAATATTAGTTTGCTTTAGAGGGCGATAACCGTCTGGTGCTAGGGGACTTCAATGCTCATCATGAGCTTTGGCACTCCATCCTAGGTAATGACCAGAAGGGTACAGCGCTGGCAGAGCAAATCGATAGCTCCACGTTTTGCGCGGTGAATGAAGACGCTCCTACGAGGACTAGAGGAAACTGCCACAGCTCGCCAGATATCACCATTGTGACACCAGGTCTGATAAATGACGTATCCTGTCAATCAGTCATTTCCCTTAGTTCGGACCACCTCCCTATCATCGTCTCCGTAAACAGACCACCCGACTTCATAACCTCTGAACGCCGTACTTTCCTGAACCATGGGAAAAAGCTGATTGGCAAGGTTTCAGAGAATTTACCAATCACCGCTTCAGACAATTGCCCACCCCTTCAGATCCTCGGGTAGCTGAGAGAACTTTCCGAGACATCATCACTAAAGCAGACGCTCGCTACATACCTGCTGGTCGAATACCCGAAATAAGACCAAATTTCCCAGCAGAGGCGACGGGACTAGCAAATGAACGTGATGAGCTTCATCGTACGAACCCCGAAGACCCAAGAGTTAATGAACTTACTCTTGAAGTCAACAGGCTAGCGGGCGAACATAAGCGGAACAAGTGGCTAGACCATCTGAAGCAATGCAACATTGGTGCAGGAATAAGTAAATTGTGGGCAACGGTTAAATTCCTCTCGAGTCCGGATAAGAAGGATGACAGAACGGCTGTTACTTTCAACGGCGTGACAGTAACTGACCCAAAGAGGTGCGCGTGTTATTTTAACAGGCAGTTCATAGAGCACCACGAGAGTGATAGGGCGCAGAGTAGTGTGCTACGCCGTATAAGAAGAGCTCTTCCAGACGAGGAGCTACCACCACAATTTACGATGTTGCAAATGCCATCCGAAACGCTAAATCATCCAAAGCGTTTGGGCCCGCATCGAATACCGATGGTAATGCTTAAGCAGCTGGATGAACCTGGAGTTGAGTATTTACCAAGTGTTCTCAACCTATCGTTAGCCACCCATGTTGTACCGGATGCCTGGAAAGTTGGCAGGGTGGTCCCGCTACTGAAGCCTGGCAAGGATGCCAGCAAAGGTGAATCGTACATGCCGATTTCACTCCTGTCGCCAGTAGCAAAGATCCTAGAGGCGCTACTCCTCCCCACGATGAGAATGTGTTATCCAGTTGCCCAACATCAACATGGATTTCGGAAAATGCATAATACTACAACAGCATTAGACGCCATATCCACACATATCAGTAGAGGACTGAACCAGAAAAGGCCGTGCGACTGAACAGTCATGGTAGCTCTTGACCTATCGAAGGCCTTCGATACCGTCAACCATGCCAAGCTGTTCGAGGATATAGAGAAAACTAATCTCCAGCCATGTTTGAAACGTTGGGTAATCAACTATATGTGTGGACGCCAGTCGTTTGTAGAATTCAGAAACAAGAAGTCCAAAACCCATAGAGTGAAACAGGGAGTTCCCCAAGGAGAGGTGATATCTCCGGAACTGTTTAACTTCTACCTTTCTGAAATTCCACACCCTCCAGACGGCATGGAGATCGTGATGTATGCGGATGATTGTACGATCTTGGCGTCGGGTCCTATCGTCGATGACATATGTGCTAGGTTAAATGTCTACACAGCTGACCTAGTGCAGTTCTAAATCCACAGCCACGCTGTTCACCACATGGACGGCTGAGATGAGGCTCCCACTGAACATATTGGTCGATGGTGTGCTGATTCCGACCACTAGCTACCCTAAAATATTGGGTGTAGCGTTCGATAGCATGTTCAAGTCGCCCGCGCATGCCACAGCTATTTGCAATAAGATCAGAAGTAGGAACAAGGTTCTCAAGTCTCTGGCCTGCAGCACTTGGGGTGCTGATAAAGAAACCTTGTTGACCACCTACAATGCAACAGGCCGGTCTGTGGTAAGCTATGCGGGGCCAGCGTAGTCCGCAAAGGTTAGCGCATCGCAGTGGAAGAAGATTCAAACCTGCCAGAATGCCGCCCTGAGGACTGCAACCGGGTGCCTCCTCATGACACCAGTGGACCATCTTCATGAGGAGGCGAAGGTTTTGCCGGTGCGTCAGCACAATAAGATGTTGCCGATGCAGTACCTGCTGTTACCGCAGTGAGCATCCCTGTCACGATTTAATGGACAGCCTCATGATCTAGAGAGAGAGAGGTCCAAAGGTATAAAAGAGAACCGCAAGATCAACGAGCCTATCAGGCAGGCATAAATCGCATTCACACCAACATGGTTGCGCAAGCAGTACGAAGATACAGTGTGAATGCCGTACTTGGAAACCACCCCCCATCCATCGCAGCAGAAGAACCCCAGCTGCCAAGGCAAACACGAGTGGTTTTAGCTCAGTTAAGAATTGACGCCACGATACCCAACATATGCCCGGCATGTGGATTGGGACCACACGATACTCTGCATTTATTCAACTGCCCAGCTAACCCCACTCACCTGTCTCCACATTCTTTATGGACGCAACCAGTCCAGGTTGCAGAATTCTTGAGTCTGATCGATCGGAATAAATGAACGATATAAAAGAATGAGCTGGATACGGATCCGTTCGTTCTTTTCGCGGAATCGTTCCTTTGAGCCGGTTCGTTCATGAACGACACAACTCTATGAACTACCCGTTATTTGACATATAAGGTTCCCTGCAGCCACGAAACTACCTTACAAAAAAATTTCAACATAATTCCATAACGGTATCTCCAGATTTTTGATATTTTAAAGGTTTTACCTACATTTTTTGACTCAACTGCCCGATAAGGTTCCCTGCAGTAACGAAACTTCTTAACCAAAAATTGTCGACATAGTTCCATGTATTGGTATAGCCCCAATTATCACTGTAAAAAATAAATAGTGGTAATTCGATATTTGAGGTCCACATATACCTCCCGAGTTTTGTGTTTTGAGGGTTTTAGCTACAATTGTTAGCTGAACTAGATGTAATTTGTCATTTTCGGTTCCCAGTTGTCACAACGATCCTCCACCATAGGCTCCTTAAAAAATAGAATGAAGACATTACCCACTTGAAGTTGTGGACAGGAATGAAAACTAATTATTCCCTTTTCGTTCAAAATATTTTATGGTGGAGGGTATGAAAAGTTCGGCCCGGTCGAACTTAAAGCTTTTTTACTTGTTTTTTTTTTTTCATTTCTTCTTCCCTAGTCATATAAATCTACTATCTGTCAAATTAAACATTAATCTACCTAGCACAAAGATTATAAATTCCCTACTGGTTTTCTCTCAATTATTTATCAGTCTTCTGGCACTCGAAGAGAGAGACCTAAAGTTTCCATAAAGATTGAAAAAATTAAAGTATGACATCAAATAACGCTCAATTTTCGCTGGATCTCTGGATCGCAACATATCATGAAATACATACTTCATCGAATTATCGGATACATGCATAATTCTCGACCTTTTTATACCCTCAGCGTTTATGCAAACGAGGGTATACACACCTTCATACGGGCAAAATGTGCCTCACCGAAATAAGTTTGTTTAGACGAAATCCGTCTGTCTGGTTGGAGCGCACGATAACTCTCGAACGGATCAACCGATTCGATTTAAAATTTGGACTTGGTAATAAAGTTAAAAAATTTTCTGAAAATTTGTGCTCACGATAACTCTCGAAGGAAGTAATCGATTTGGTCCATACTTGGACATCGTAATATTTCAACGAAACAAAGATCAGGTTAGAATATGGACTATATATGTCAACTCATTCGGATACCTGCCATACCAAATTTCGGAAAATGCAGGTTAGGAACTCCTCTCCAATAGTTTTGATTTTTCTGTTAACAGCTTGTATTCGCTGCCCCCGACGGTGCCAGCTGTTTCAGGGGCAAGTCCATACTTCCGAAGGAAATCGTCTGAATGCTGTAAAAACCGGTTATGGCACTATGAGTTGTGGATGGCGCGCACAGTAACTCTCGAACGAATAAACCGATTCAATTAGTAAAAAATTTGCCAATCATAATATTTTGCCCAAGTTAAATCAAGTTCTAAGATGGGCCTTATCGGTCCACTCCTTTGGGTACCTCCAACACAATAGTTCAACAATTTTCGCTTAAATGGGGGTCACGATTTTCAAAAACATTTTCCGTAGTTTTTCGAAATTTGAGTGGTATCTTATCTCGAACATCTACTGGATGGGTTCGGACGCACCCTGGCTTATAAAATTCACAATGTAAACAACTCAATTTACGCGGGTTTCCACGGAAATCGAATGACAGTTGTATATTTTAAACAAAAAAAAATAGATTTTTTTGGCAAATTTACGTAAAAAAATATCTGTTTTGACAGTGCATTTCCCTAATGCTATGAAGGGTATGGTATAGCCCCCATATAACGGTACCTCTGGATTTGAGGTATTTTGACGTTCTTCGCCACATTTACAGACCGAAATAACTATAATTTGGCACTTAGAGTTCCTAGTGATCAACAAACTTATATCCCAAAGGATATGGGCATAGCTCCATGTTTTGGTACAGTCCCTATATAACGGTACCTCCCGATTTTCGGTATTTTGAGAATTTTAGCCACAATTTTTAACCGAACTATATGCAATTTGACATTTAAGGTTCGCAGTAGTCATGAAACATCTCCACGAAACATCTTCAAAATAGGTCCATGTGTTGGTATAGTCCCTATATATCGGTACCTACCGATTTTCGGTATTTTGAGAATTTTAGCTACAGTTTTTAACCGAAATAGCTGTAATTTGACATTTGAAGTTCTCAGTGGTCATGAAACATCTCCACGAAACATCTTCAACATAGGTCCATGTGTTGGTATAGTCCCTATATATCGGTACCTACCGATTTTTGGTATTTTGAGAATTTTAGCTAAAATTTTTAACCGAAATAGCTGTAATTTGACATTTGAAGTTCTCAGTGGTCATAAAACATCTCCAACAAACATCGTCAACATAGGTCCATGTTTTGGTATAGCCCCCATATAACAGTACCTCCCGATTTTCGGTATTTTAAGAATTTTAGCCACAATTTGTAACCGAACTATCTGCAATTTGACATTTGAGGTTCACAGTGGTCATGAAACATCTCCACCAAACATCGTCAACATAGGTCCATGTTTTGGTATAGCCCCCATATAACGGTATCTCCCGATTTTCGGTATTTTGAGAATTTTAGCTACAGTTTTTAACCGAAATAGCTGTAATTTGACATTTGAAGTTCTCAGTGGTCATAAAACATCTCCAACGAAACATCGTCAACATAGGTCCATGTTTTGGTATAGCCCCCATATAACGGTATCTCCCGATTTTCGGTATTTTGAGAATTTTAGCTGCAATATTTAACCGAACTACCTGTAATGATCGGTATTTTGAGAATTTTAGCTACAATTTTGTCTATTCAAAAATAATCGTCAATATAGGTCCATGTTTTGGTATATCCCCCCATATAACTGTACCTTCCGATTTTCGGGAATTTTCAGTGGTCACGAAATTTCTTCACTAAAATTTGTCAACATGGGTCCATTTTTGAGGGTCTACATTGTTTTGATGAAACTACCCTGAATTTGATTCTTGAAGTCCCCTGTAGCTATATAACTTTTCCGCCAAAAAAATTAAAGATAGGTTGACTCTTTGATATAGCCTCGTAGGTGGGACAGATCCGCCGTGAGTCGAACTTCCGCGTTATGCCGTGATGAAATTTTTGTTAGAGACCCTGTGGGCTTTCAGGAATTAGCGTTATATATTTGTTCACTGTTGTTTAAGTGCTCAACAAAAACAACAACATCAAGCCATAACGCGGAAGTTCGACTCACGGCCCATCTGTCCTTCGGGGTTTTTAATATACACACACCAAGGGCTTTCATCTCCAAAAGGAATTATCTCTGCCCCAACATTTTTGTTCACAGTGTAATTTAAGCAATAGTGGGAGACAGTAGGAGTCTATCCATTGTCGAAAAGTTGTTCTACCTAAAATTGTGAAAGGACCAATTATTCCATTTTAATTAAGACTATTTTATGGTGGAGGGTATAAAAAGTTGGGCCCGGCCGAACTTAACGACTTTTTACTTGTTATTCCTATTCTTTTGCATAAAAACTACCACAGCTTCCATCTAAGTTATTGTTTTAAGAAACCCGAAGTGCGTTTAAAAGTTCTGGTATAGTAGAAATGCTCGCGAGTTAGAATACCCCATACCTCAGTTTCAACATAAGTAAATTTTCTACAAAAACGCTAATATCTCCGTCAGCTGTGCTACTTTACTTTCTTACTTGTTATTATTATATAATAATTAATATACATATGCTAACAATTCTTACATACTACTTTAAAGACTTTCACTTTGCTTTACAGAGAATCCTATGAAGCCGATATTAGTATCTGCGGTTTATTTTGTTACAAAAGTCGTTCCACTTTTTTTTAGTAAATACCTACCCAAATGTCTTCCCTGGCAATTTTCCCTATGCATAACCCAAAAAATCCAACAGCAATTCAAAAGCCGACATATTGATGGTATGCTGCAGCAGGAAGGCAATGAATATTACCCCTAGTTGTACCATACCGAGGGCAGTGGCCCATAAACCACAACCGGGGAGACATAGAAAATTTTAATGATAAAAGAAAGCATAAATTGAATTTATGCAAAGTTTGCATGTTTATACAACTACTTAAAGGCTGCTACCCCATCTTCAGAGTCAACACTCGATTTCTTGTTCGAAAGCAAGCGACTGCGGTGTGGATGGTGTCAGTGTTACTTGGTCGAGTAATTTCCCCTCCTCGGCAACTCAACAATATTCTATTATAAAACTACTACAAAAAGACATTGATGTTTATTGGGCTGCATGCCTTCGTGCCATCACTTTGCCTTAGCATTCCGTTGGTGGTACTTGCACCATGATGGTTATACTACGCTCGGTGTGAAATGCGACAAAGTGGGATGAACAGCACTCCATAAAATATGAGTAACGACAAAAACTAACTAATGGAAAAAATATACATATACTAGAAAATATTGAGATCAAGGATTACCATGAAACATGGACATGGAATAATCGATGGGAGTTAAACCGAATATGCTTCTGTGTAAAATCAATACGTCTTCTTTTGTCTTTCTATACAACTGTGTTGGAGAACATTAAGAGATTTTTTTTTTGCTGTTTAAAGACCAAACAAGCTTCTGAAGATTTTTCAGAATTTGTCTGTCTCTCTAGATTAAGTCCATGCGACGTAACAGTTTTTGTTAATGTAGCCCTATAGGTTTTTCTACGTATACATGTTTTGAGAGAAGAAAGGAAATACAAGAGAAAGAAAGAAAATTGAAAATTAGATAAGGCATTTGGATATGTACCACAACCAATGCAAGGAATGTGTCCAGAGCGACTCGGGTGTCAGTGTTGTAGGTTTTTGTGGACACATGAAGAGGTGTCTGGTGATGTTCAGAGACTGTCCACAATTTGGGCTATCATCTATCTTAGGATTTTGGAAGCATAGGTAACTATTAAGGTACCTGGATAGTCCTGACCTGAGCTGGGCTAGGAAGCATCTGGTCTCCCTTGTTAATTTGGTTTCCTCCTCACTAATTGAAGGAGGTTTACCGCCAAGGACGATGCTAAAGGAGTATGCATCAATAGCTTCTTGGACAGCATTTGTGTGAGCTTGGTTTATTGTTCGTTTAAGTGTTGCCTAATTTGGAGAATTTAGAGCGAAGAGGGAGTGATTGACCTTCCTGAAGTCCCACCTGTTTATTGTTGTCCTTTTTGAAGGAGGCTTCATGAAAGTGAACAAGAGCTGATGGAGAAAAACCGTGACCAGATTTGAAAATAGCTCGCCGATTTCATTTAGAAACAACAACAACTTCGGTTGAAACATTCAACTTCTTCAATTTTGTTGAGCAGTGTAATCAATGAAACCCGTTCATTGATACAACGAAGCATTTTAACCACGAACCGTCTGGAGGAGAACCCGCCGACTCTACAAGAATTCCCCAGCTAGCAAATTTCAATCCAGTCTGTATGAGTTACATTGACACCAACAACCCTCAGAACAACAAAAGTAGAATACAAGTCTCTTAATTCAGCTTACCACGGGCGACGACAGAACCCCGTTACAGCCTGTGTATTTACGATATTTTTATATGTAATTCCGGTCTCTGGTGTGAGAAATACAACAAGCCCACCTCTGATAACCTTTTTAATTGATTGTGCTTATTTTTTTTCGTTCTCTCAAAAGTGTTGCATGTTACACTACACAGAATTGTCTGTTGTCGTGATTATAACCCTTGCCAGAGCCTGACATGCATTCCAAAATTTCTGTTGTTCTGTTGTTATTGTTTTTTCTTGCACAATATTCAGTCGCGATTTTATATTTATTATATGATAGCGAACAAAAAAACAAAAAACTTGTTAATGTCCTTTTTTTGTGTATAGTCGTCATCCTCTTTGTTACAAATATAAATATCAATGTTTATTGCCACTATATATTTTTCTGCTGTGGCAGGATTTTGTTTTCTAGGTCAATAAAAAATATAACGAGTAATCCATAAAACAATAAACTTGTCAAACAATGAGGATAAATGCTTGAATTGTTAAATTCAAGGAGGGGGAGGGTTTTGGTTGTTGTTGGCGATGGGAAGGAAGATATAATCTCTTCTCAAAATGTAGGTTAACTGGTTTGTATGCAGCAAAAAGGATAATAAAATAACAACAACAATGTTTGTGTTATGCACAGCAAGTGCCTTCTGTTGTCGGTTTTAATCTCTTGTTACTTCTTTTTTTATGTTGCAGATATACATATATCAGCTGTTTATTAATTTAATTAATTAATTCATTTTGTTTTGTTTGCTATATTTACAGGTAAGATGGAAATCATATCATTGCCTAAAAGATTGTGATTAAATGTGAGTATTTGTATAACATTAAATCATTAAATATAATATAAATTCAAATTTATAACCAGTTAATTAAAATAGAACATGACTCATTTCGATGATGGTTAAGGCCCTTGCAGAATACTAGCCTTTTTTTTGAGCATTTTGTCTATTATAAACTTTACTAGAGATAGTCGATGATACAGTGGTCGATCCAGTGGTGCAAAAAAATATAAAAATGCGATATGTATTCCAGTGTATCGATTAGAGACAATATTTTGACTAAATTTAAAAGTTCAGTGTCAATTCCATTGCTTTTATTTCAAATAAACCCTCAAAAAGAAGGTTAACCCTGTAAAAGGCTGTAATATAAACATGGCCTTCATTAATACAGGTCAACTTTGTTGAAACGCATTTAAGTGCATCGTGTTGTACAACTCAAATAAAAAATGGAAAATTTGGATGTACGCCAACCATCAATAGGCTTCTTTCTCTGTGAGACCCCCATCAACCCCGAACATTTCGTGAGGATCCGATCAAAATTTCGACCTGTAGTGTGATTGCACCAAAAATGGAAAAAATGATGTATTACCGACTATCTCTGTTGTTTGACCACCTATGACAACCTACTTCACATTGTTGTATAGGTGATATTTTCTACTTTCCTTGCCAGGTTTTGCTTTCGATATACCTCTTACAGAAGAGAGATATTCGCTTTCAAATAAAACTTTGGCCTTTACTTCAAATTAGTTTTTTCACATTCCGACTACTGAATAATGTCCGACCTCTACCAAAATCAATAGGTTTTTTCCTCTGTGGGACCCCTATTAACACCCAAAATTTCGTGACGATCCAATAAAAATTGCGACGTGTAGCGTAATCACAGCGAAATTAAAAAATGGGATGTATTACCGATTATTGCGATATCTCCGTTATTTGGCCACCTATACAACCTGCTTTACATCATTTGGAAGGTCCCCAACCAAAGCTGTGATATTCGTTATTATTATTATTAAAAGCGCAAAAATGAAAAGTTGTGTTCTATTAGCGGCTATTGCGATATCTTCGTTGTTTGAAGAGGAGATATTCGCTTTGAAATAAAATTTTGAATTTTTCTACAAATAAGTTTTTTGCAAATTCCAACCCCTGAATATTATATGACCATCACCAAAATCAATAGACTTCTTCCCCTCAGAGACCTTCGTCAACACATAAAATATGGTGACGATCGGATTAAAGTTTCGACCTGTAGCGTAATTACAAGGTTTAGATGGACAGACGGACGGACAGACCCACATAGCCAGATCGACTCAGCTCGTCGAGACATTCATTCATAATGGTCTACGACCATTATTTCGATGAGTTACAAATTTTTTGGCCAGAACCAACTTATAATACCCTCCCAACATGGTGGTGTAGGTTATAAATAGGTATTTTATACCTCACGTCTTTGGTCTATTGTCAAACCCAAGAGGATTTTAAATTTATCAACAGATTTTGTCTGTAACCTTCCTTTTCTCTTACTGACTTTGTCGCTGTAAAAAGGGACACTAGCAAAACCTTCGTTTAAAAATTTCTAAAGGATCTTCGAACAGACCCTTAACCACATAAAAATTGTGAACATTGGTACTCCAAGGATTGAGCCCACATTTTGGGCCCTATTGGACAAAATATTTGGAGATCCAAAGTTTGGACCAAATTGGTTGCTACGTTTATGAGATATCGCGCGTACCATTTTTAGAACTTTGTGTGGGAGGTACTGGAAGGAGTGGACCTATAAGCACCACCCTCGAATTTTATCTAATATTCGAAGAAATATTAAAGTGTATTCGGTTCGCGCAGTATTCGGTTCGAGCTCTCCAGCCACTGCACAGGGTGCCATAGGGTTTTTTACACCTTCCGCGCTCTTTTCTCAAGAAGTATGGACTAGAGGTGGGCGCCTGTCGTGCCGTGAGTAGTGCGTGTTCGTGCCTTCTCGAAAAACGCCGTGTTTGTGCGTGTCGTGCCGGAATACATTTTTGGCCGTGCGTGATCGTGCTTTTTTGTTCGACACGGTTTTGCACGACACGACTAAACACGATCTGCACTATGTGACACGATCGTGCTAAATTTTTGGTCTTCCTTTAGAAGTCGTGCAAGAGACTATACTAAACACGAAAATCGAACAAGAATATAAAACCGACCAAAATATTTCTAAAATTATTTGCTTCGTTTTTGTAGTCTGGTACTTATTGCCGCTTTGTTATGGAGAGGTCAGAGTATGAGTTAAAAAGAAGATGATTTTTGTTTGCCATTTGTTTTGTTCATGAGAGAAACAAATACAGGATTTACTCAGAGGGTTAACGCACATATTCTCTTAGCGAATCAGATGTTTATCTGACTGTATTATCTGTTATGGATGATGTTATTAAAAAACATCCTCTTCCCGAATTGGGAAAACTGATTGACTGCCCAAAAAACGTTGTAAGATATTTTAAACACCCGGAGCTAAATAACGAATTGTCGAAAATGTTAAAACAAGATATTAGAACACGTTGGAATTCAACATATATTATGCTTGAGAGCATATGGTAATATTCAAAAAGTTTTACAATCGTTGAAGTTGAGGTTCACCATTAAATAAGTCGCGAACTGTTATTTTATAAAATATGAATTTATTTATATTAGTTGAAGTGGTTTAGCCACGATCTCATAATATGGACCATAACAAATAATTTTCGTGGAAGCTGCGTTGGTGGTAATATAACAAAATTGGAAAAATGTGTTGAAGTAAACAAGTTTTTTTGTGTTCTTTTTGATTTCTGGCCAAACCACGCAAAATTCAAACCTGTGCTTAAAAAAAGACTAAAGGATACCCCTTGGGCAACATGGTTCTAGTGTATGACTTTTCGATATATACACTGCATCCCCCTAAAATAGATGCTGACATTTTGAAGTTTTGATTTCAGTGTTTTTCGAATTTTTCTTATAATTAGAGGGTGCAGCTAGATAATAATCCAAACTAGTTATAGTATTGTAGAACTTGCGATTCCACGTCGTTCGATGTATATCTCATGAGTGTGCTCCGTACAGCTTCCTAGTAATAGGAGTCCAAAGGCGAAAACTTAATGTGTAAATTTTCTGAAAAAACCTATTTTTTGGCTTTAAAATTTACAACTGTCGTACATGTACCACTGACCCCGCGTGATTTTAGTTTTTTTAAGTGCCGAATCTAATAAGCCCTTCCGCGTTTCAATCCATCCACTAAAACGCCGGATATAGATACCTTGAAAGTAGGAAAATCTGCAAAAATATATTTTGACAATTCCGCGAATTGAACCGCGATTTTCTTTGATTATTTTTACATAAATGTAATCCTTTATACGCGATTATAATATTTGCCCTCTTTATCCCAAAATAGAATGTGGTTGCACATCCGCAGTTCTTGACGAATCTGTCTAAAATAATTTATATTGATGTATTTTTAATATGCGGTCATTGAAATCGGATGCACCTTATAAGCACATCGCGTAATTTTGGCCCACTTGAAGGTTTTTTTGAATAGTAAGATGCAACTGATGGCACACTTTGGCCGCTGAATGAAACATGGAAAAATCATGCATATTGATAGACATGGACTCCCTGTATCCGAAAAGCACCTGCACCTTAACTGATTTAAACGGATTCGCGAAATATACGGTTTTTAACTTCTATGTTTTTTCTTTGATTGTAATTTCAATATTACTCTGTACTTCTTAATTCTATTGCTAATCACACTAAGCAAATATACTTTCACCATGACAAACTATTTTCCTTGAAGAAGTTTAGAAAAATACTTCATGCTTTGTATGGAAATTTAGCGAAATAGTAGAATACCTCCTAAAACTGTTTCTCCAATTTTTTGTATTAAACCAAAACATATATTTTTGAAATAATATTCCAACAATAAGTTTTTGTCTTTGTTTTTGCTGCAATATGCAAGTTAAAAAACCAATCTTTAAAATTTTGGTCTCACATTTTTCTGGGCATTGTCTAGATTCTGTAGAGATTTTAAATTTATTTTTGTGAAATTTATATGGACTCTGAGTTAGAATAAATTAAATTTACTCTAAGATTTTTATTATTTGTTGATTTTCCGCGAAAATAAAAACAAATTTAGAAAAATTTTAACATCAGCGGATAGATATAATATTCTGTTAACGATTTATACATATATTTTCTTATTAAAACCCAAAGGGAATTTTTAAATATTTTTTCTTTATAAGGGTACAAAACCCCCTATAACTTTTGGGTGCAGCATCCAATTTTGTGAACGCGAACATATTTGAAATCACATTTTTTTTCTTAACCTAAGTATCAAAAATCGCGGATGTGCTCGCAAAAAAATTAATTTTATTTTCAATGGTATTGAAAAGGATATTTGAAATTTACCATATACCAAGTCCAGAATGAGATTAAGAGTATTTTGCTACAAAAGAATGAGTTGGATCGTATATCTGACTTAAAGTTTTCATTGCTAGAATCTCTATTGGGCTTTCATAAAATATTCAAAGAGTGTTCCGAACAATTAAGCTATGCACATTTTTGCCCTTTGGTCCAAAAAACTTTTGAAAGTCTGCTCAATTGATACCATTAACTCTCAATTCAGGAGAGATTTGAAAGCTAAAACTAAACAATCATTGCTTAAACCAGGGATGCACATTTTCTCTACAATATTTCGCACAGCATTTTTGTTGGCTTTTCTGAACTTTCTTATGTTTTAAACTTTAATTGTATTCTAAAATAGTAAAAGTTGTATATTGTTTAAAAATATTTATAAAACAATGTATATATTTTTGATTGTACTCGTGTACAATTTTGGCTGCAATTAAGAGTAATGGACGCTAGAGTACCGTTTTGTTCATCATTGGCTTAAACGCTTTGTACCAACAATGACACATCTTATAGGGACGTTTTTATTTCCGCCGTTTAAGGAGATGCATTTTTTATTAGCTAATGTAAAAGCAATGTTACTTCATATACAAAGTGAGAACATAGAGTTTTCTAATGATGAGGAGGAAATTACAATAACACATTTACCCGAATTTTCAGAGTTTTTGGATCAAATTGGCAAAAAGACGAAAAATTAAAAAGTCTCCAATTGATATACAAATTGATACATATTATCGAGTGCCGTATCTAGCCAGACAGACTAGACTTTTGGGAACAGTCTAATCTTAAATATTTAATACATTTAGCCAGGAAATTTTTGGCTATACCCGTCAGCTCAGCAACGAGCGAGAGATTTTTTTCCACATCTGGAAATATTCTCAACGAAAGACGTACTAGACTTTTGAGTTCTAACTTGGACAAAATAATGTTTTTAAATAAGAATATAAATTAAATAAGAATAGACAAATTAGAAGTACATATGAATATTTTTTGAACAAATAAATGTACACCTATGTATATCGAATTCTCTTTTTCTGTTATTTCGTGCGTGAGTGTGCGTGTTCGTGCCTTCTCGAAAAACGCCGTGTTTGTGCGTGAATGTGCATAAAAATTTTGGTCCGTGTTCGTGCATGTTCGTGCCTAATTTTTTAGGCACGCGCCCATCTCTAGTCGATACCATCAACTTGGTTTTTTCCCCGTTTACTGCCAGACCAACTTTAGCAGATTCTCTTTCGACTTTTGTAAAGGTGTCCGTTACTTCCTTTACCGATCGACCCATGATGTCAATATCGTCGGCATAACCCAGTAACATATGGCTGTTCGTGTATATCGTTCCATTTCATTTGACCTTCGCGTCTCGTATGACCTTTTCCAGCAGGATGTTGAATAGATCACACGACAGGCCGTCTCCTTGTCTGAAACCTCTTTTGGTAATAAACTCTTCGGAGAGGTTCTTTCCTATTTTAACTGAGGATCTCGTCTCAGTTAATGTCATTCTACAAAGCCGAATGAGCTTTGCAGGAATACCAAAATCAGACATGGCTTGGAACACCTTTGAACGTATAGGGCTGTCGAATGCTGCTTTATAATCGACGAAAAGATGGAAGGTGTCGATCTGCATTTCTTGGGTCTTTTCCAGGATTTGTCTCAAGGTAAATATCTGGTCAATGGTGGATTTGCCAGGTCTAAAGCCGCACTGATAGGGTCCAATAATTTCATTATTATGTTGTTAATTATTATACCGCCACAGCAATAAATCTGGACGAAAAGACTTAGAAAATTTCCTATAACCCAGCCTTCTTATTGCAACATAAGTTGCTTTCTAATACAAATTTGTTCAAAAACTCAATCAGAAATGTCAAAATGAACGTATCCAAATATGTAGATAGTTTCTGCTCGGCCAAATTGTCTGACAGAATAACAAATGAGCTAGAAATTAAGACTAAGGCAATATTGAATATTACATAAAATCTTTCATATTTTAGTAAAAACATATAACATATAAAAACAAATACAGGGCAATCATGAATATTTCCCTCCGAATTTTCCGCACGGAAAATAATTTTAGAAAGTGAAACTCTTTTAAAATCAATATTTGTTAAAAGTTAAAAGCTACTAGATTCGCTTCATGATGGCATATTCTAGTCGAATCGACAAAAATATTCCCTTTTTGGGCATAAATATGGAAAAAAAATTGTGAAATTTGTGAAAGGAAACAAATTAGGTACGGAATTTTTATTCATGATTGCACTGTTAACTATATTTTAATACCCTAAGGGTATTATGTCTTAGTGAATGAGTTTGCAACATGCAAAGGAAACGAAATAGACCCACAGTTCCTTTTGATTATCTGCATAGATTCGCACTTATCCATCTGGCCAGGACTTTTTGAAAACAAAGTACAGGTCACATTTATAGACCAATTGCATAAAAATTTTTTGGCCCTAGGGCGATCCCTGTTTATTTTGGTAAGAATCGATTCAGATTTGGATATTGCACCCACACCACAGGTTTCGGTGGTGTCCGAATTATCAAATTGTCCGGATTAACGAATAGTGCTCTAAGTGTTAAAAATAGTGAGATTTTTCTATACGACAATCCGGACATTTTTATGCATTGCCCGTATTTGTTCCTTTCCTTACTTTTTAC